>NC_056735.1:1909735384-1909790036 GCF_019279795.1 Protopterus annectens
GCTTATATATGCTTGACCTGCTTACTAGTGCCTTATTCATAATGACACTGACGCTTCACTCCAGTTAACTTTTAATTGATAATTTGCAGGTTATACAGTGGACAGATGTTGCAATATGTTCATGTACGGATTACTGATAGTAAATGGTATGTGATACAGTGGGATTCGGTAAGGGATTGTCTGTTCGTTAGGGGGTTGCTCTAACCAATACACTATTGCTGTGATGCTTCATTTCAATACATACCCATATACCCATGGCTCCTTGTTCCCCAAACACACAACCCGGCGCCTCCCTAACACTGCTGTCATCTATTCTTCAGTTGGATTCACAGTGTATCCACACTGCTACACATTGGCCACTCCCTATTCCTATAGAGTCATCCCATCAGTTGACTCACTCCATGTATCCTCAGAACTCCCACACGTTTAGTCCAAAAACATTGGTGATGTGAGCAACCAAAATCATACTATTCACAATTTTTGAGTTGTCCCACATGGGACGCGCATGTGTTTATGTTAAGATTAGACTCTATACTTCATTACATCCTTACTCCCATTAACATAACACTACAATAAATGAATATGTATGACTATGTGGTCACATACACGTTACTCATGAGAGCCTAATTATGTACGTGTTCAATGTATTTCTTTTACAAATAGACCGGTTTAGTAATTGGCGTTGCCATAGCAGACAGATCACCGGAATGATTCCATGTGCGGGGAAGTCCTCACATTTGATTATTTACAGCACGGCACTGACTTCGGACATTGCACACACTTCTCTGTTTTAGCAGTTTTGTCCCATCCCTCTTCTGCGCAACCTATTATTTTATCTATCATCGAGGTTTGTAAGGGCACATTCATGTTATTTATGTCTGCAAATGGAATGAATGTGTTACAGAGAATATACTTCTACGTATTGATGTCTGCATGTGTGCATGCATATATACCTATAACGAACTTGCTGACTTCCATGGGGCGGTCCAGTTAGAACAAGCCCATCCAACCCTGGCACGCCTGGCTCCATAATTTCATACCCATACTTCCTTCACCCCACCCGTGTTCAAAATACATGCATACCATCCATTGTACACTTGTTATCACAGCCATGACACACCCCCACACATTGTCCTCACCAGAGTGTTAGGGGCCCTACACATATGTTGTCCCAACCCATGTATTCTCAGGATTTCCCACTATTTAGTCCTTGAACATACCTGCCCTTGCTTGTGTAATGGTCCGAAGGCCAAATGGTCTATCAATTGGAGGGTAGTCCCACCAGGGACTACCCTCTGTGTGTAAAGTAGACTTAGCAAATCAACAATGTTACTCCCACTGTTAATATCCTGCCTGTGGTGTGAGTAGCAATGCTTTTCTCACTCCTGCCCAGCTGGATATGACATACGCTGACAGTGCTATATAATACTGGGGTTGCTGCTGATTCCCTTCTCATTCCTTTTGTATGCTTTATTGTTACATCGTTCTTTCTTCATAGATATATATATATATATATATATATATATATATATATATATATATATATATATATATATATATATATATTATATATCTGTACATACTTATATACATTTCTTATGCTGGGCACTGCTTAGACCTGTGCAAGTGCACTCAGACTTGCTTACTGGTACTTATATGTATTTACTGCTGCTTATTTGTGCTTACACCTGCTTACTAGTACCTTATTCATTATGACAGTGCCACTTTGCTTGAATTATATTTAAGTTGAATATCTCATGCGATACTCTTATGTCAGTTTTATGACAAAACAACATTCATTCCACATGGAAAATGATATGTGCTATTGTTGGGCTTAAACTGTGACTGCCTGTTTGATAGGCGGATGCTCTAAACACTACACTATTGACACTTACATTGATTCAGCATGTTTTTCTCTATTTGAATGAATATGATGTGTAAGCTACGCTTGGCGGAGGGCGGTGCAGTGCAGACATGCTGCGCTTTGCTTACACCTTCACTATTGCTGCAATTCGAATGTATAATAGGGACATGGGGACAGGGAATCTAATTGTGACAGTTCTAGGGACAGGGTTCTACATTCCACTTGTGTGTTTACTTCTTCGATTTTATTTCACTGTTCGTGGACAATCTTGTATGCTTAGCATACTTTTTGGTACCCACGGACACTGACTTACTGTCTTACTATTAGGGTCGGGCTCTACTAGTAGGCATAGTAGGTTTTGCAAGTGTCGGGGCATGTTTACACCTCCATAGAGCACTTGTACATGCCCCCTGCACTCGCACACGTTTCCTGTGCACGTCGAGGGTGTGGCAGCATGCCTTCATATATATTCATATAGTTTCATAGTTTCATAGTAGTGTACTAGGCTATCTGCCCGGGGGCATTTATAAGCCTAGCCAACAGTGATGTGGCTTTTACGCCACCCCATACTATATAGTTGCGCCTCTCTAGTAGTGCCACATGTGGAACCCCATTATTTAGTAAACTATACCTCTGTCTAGTAGTGACATTGAGGTCACTCCCGGGGTAAACTTGCGATCTCCCATCCATGCATCGAGATTTTTCTTGAACAGTGCCAATGAAGGGCTCTGTCTCACGTGTACTGGGATTTTGTTCCAGAGTATGGGTAACCTCTGTGTTATGAATCTATCCCTCCAGCATGTCCTATTCATATTTGTGCAGAGGTTGAAATCTTTAGCTCGTGTGGTTCTGGTGGATTTGGATTTTTTGAGATGGAGCATGTCCATCAATTCCTGGTTGGACATGGCCCTGTATGTTAGGCACAAATCACCTCTGAGCAGGCGGTAAGCTACTGAATAAAGCTGGAGTTTCTTTAATCTAGCTGGATAAGGCACATGTTTTAGACCTATGATCCTCTTGGTGAGGTACTTCTGGGGTCTTTCCAGTTGTTGCATGTGCCGGGTGAGATACATCCCAAATGGAGCATTATATTCAATCATGGGCCTGACAAGGGAGGAATATAGAGGTACAATGACCTCCTTTGATCTGGATGAGAATCCCTTCATGATGAGATGGGCAAGGTAGAAAGTCTTTCTGACCACTTTGGCAACATGGTTGTCAAAGGAGAGGTCACTATCGACTTGAGTACCCAGGTCTCTGATTACATCTTCTGTATTCAGTGGGTTATTGTCTACGTGATAGTTTGTGGGTACTTTGTTTTTCCCAAAGGGGATGACTATACATTTTTTGGCATTAAGTTTGAGGCCATGATTCCGGCACCAGTTGTCCGTTTCAGTGAGACCTTTCTGTAGGATGTGTGTGTCGGCAGGTGAATCCACTATGGCACCCAGTTTGCAGTCATCTGCAAACTTTGTCAGCCATAATCCTTCCATATTTGCTTTCACATCTGAGAAATAAATGCCGAATAGGAGTGGACCCAAGACTGAGCCCTGTGGGACACCACTTGTGACGGGTTTTGAGTCTGACATGGCTCCAGCAATTTTAACCTTATGGGTTCTGTTTTTTAGCCAATTTGCTACCCATCTTGTGACATATGGATTTACATTTAGGCTGCTGAGCTTGTCAATGATGCCAGAGTGTGGTATTGTGTCAAAGGCCTTAGCCAAGTCCAAATAGGCTGTGTGGACAGCCTTGCCCTCATCGATGGCACTAGTGACTGTCTCAAAGAAGTCAACCAGGTTTAAGAGGCAGGATCTGCCTTTTACAAAACCGAACTGTGTGGGATCAAGGGTCTGCAGATCCCCAATGTCGCCATTTATGAGTTCCATGATGATTCTTTCCATAGCCTTACAGATCAGGCTGGTCAAACTTATGGGGCGGTAGTTACCTGGGTCAGTAGAATTTCCCCTTTGTGGAGTGGGACCACTGTTGCTGTGCGCCAGTGTTCAGGTACATATCCTGTAGTGAGGCTAAGATTGAATAGAGTTCTTAGGGGCGGGTTTAGTTCATCTTGGAGTTCACGTAACACGCAACCGGGGATACCATCGGGTCCCATAGATGCTGTGTTTTTTGCCTTGTTGAGTGCTGATTTCACCTGTGTGTCTGTGATGACAGGTAGGTTACATTCAGCAGGGATAGTTACTTCATCTTTAGGGGGTGAGGGAGGGGAGAAATTTGCACTGAACCTATCTGCCAGAATGTTGGCAATGTCAGTAGGGTCAGTGAATTTTTTGTCATTGTGTACTAGCTCAGAGCATATCTGAGAATTTCCTCCCAAGGTTCTGACATAATTGAAGAAGGCTTTGTGATTGTCTTTGGTATCCTTGGCAATCTTTTTCTCAAAGTTTGCTTTAGATGTTTTTATGAGAGAGCGTAGTTTTTTACTTGTGCTGATCAGGGAAGCCTTTCCCTTGTGGGATTTGGCTCTGTCCTGCAGTAGCTTCCTTCTTTTGTTGTACAGTTTGTTTATAGCCGGGTCCACCAAACCGGCGTTTTCCCTTGGTGGAGAGGGTCTTGGTTTTAGTTGGGATTGCCTGATCCATGCATTCCTGGAGATGTCCGTAGAAGGCTTTTGTGAAGGATTCAGCATTTTGGGATGTGGTTTCCATTGACCCAGTAGGCTTAAAGGATATCATTTCTGACTTAAGGAGCGCAAAGTCAGCTTTTGAAAAGTTTTTCACTGTAGTCTTTTGATCTGGGGGTGGGGTGGGATATGTACATCCAACGTGATCAGTTTATGATCAGATCTTACTAGTGAGGGTTTATATCCGCTATGGAGCATTTGGACCCCATGTTTGTGATAATCAGGTCAAGTATATTACCTCTCCTCGTAGGAGAGGTGACCAGTTGCTCCATAGCATTTGAGTTTATGAATTCCAAGAATCTTTGGGCCAGGGTGTTAGGGCTAGAATAGTGGGCCCAGTCTATGTTGGGGTAATTGAAGTCACCCAATATGATGGTGTTTGGTGTGACATTCATATCCTCCAGTGTTTTCAGGAATGCTTGATGGGATTCCTGGGATTGGGAGGGTGTTCTATAACATGCGACCAGTTGTATGGCAGTTTTGCCTATGGTGAGTAAAACTTGTATGGTTTCTGATGCTTCATGAGTAGCCACCAATCGATAGGTGTAGGTGTCCTTTATGAAAATGGACACTCCCCCTGCCTTTGTGGTTCGGCCTGGAACTTGAGGGCGAAACGCATGATATGAGGTATAGCCTGGTAGCGCTGGAGTGCTCTCAGGAGCCTTGAACCAGGTTTCAGTTACTGCACAGACATCGATGTTCTCCATACTGAGAAGTGCTTGAGTGCCTGCATCTTGAGATTTAGACTTCTGGCGTTGAGCAGCATTACCCTTAATTTTTTCCATTTTTGTTTTATGGAGGTTGATTTGTCCTTTGAGCATTGCCTAAAAAGGCACTATGGGGTGGCAAGAGCCTTGGCCAGTATCCGGAAGCCCAGTGGTGACAGGTGCAAGCCATCCCAAGCAACGTGGCTTGTCCAGCATATCATCCCAGGCTGACAGACATTGGATCCCCTAGAATGACACCGTGATTAAGCCAATTGTTAAAACTGATCATTTTGTCTTTGTACTGAGGCATCATTCTTGGCGAAGGCAGGATGCTGCTCAGGGTCAGGGTCATACCAGTCTGGGCTACATAATCGGAGAGCTCCTCAATGTCTCTTTTCATGTAGTCCAGGGAGGTACGTCTCAGGTCATTCACACCCGCATGGACAATGACTGAATCATATTTGTACTTGCTTTGGAGTGACCTGAGTGCGTGTGTAATGTGGCGGATCCTAGCCCCGATAGGCAGCTCACCGTTACCCTCTCCTTATTCAGCCTGGTAAGTGGAACATTGGTGTGTCTGACTATAGAGTCACCTATTACTAATGTCTCTGGCATAGCATTTTGCCTTAGGGGCTGTGATTGTGTGACACACCTGTTGCTTGAGGTATGTGTTGTAGGTGTTGTGTTTTGTGGGGTGTATTTCTGGGTGTCTGCTTTGGAGGCCTCTGTTGTTTTGGTAAGTTTTTTACAAGAGCCTCCGAGTATGTCTTTGTGTTTTTATGTGTTTGGTTTGCATTGGTGGTGGTTATATGTGTGACTGGTTTTGCTTTGGGTGTGGGTACCATCTCTTCCTGACCGGTCTTGCCAGTCCTGAGTTGAGAGAGTTCAGCCTCCAGTCTGGCTATATAGTTGCATCTCTCACAAGTATATGTGTTAGTAGGAAGGAGGAGAGGGTTGTCTGTGTACATGAGACAATTGTAACATTGTCTTAAGATTCCCAGATTAACCAGCTGAACAAGAGAGGATGCTAGTGGTCTACCACCGACATACTAGAATATTATAAGGAGTGTTGTACCTTTAAGGGAAGTGGGTATTCACAGGGTAGTGGATGCCTGTGGTGCTTACTTTAGGGTAAGAGTGCTTGGTTTTATTATGAGTGCTTGCTAAGGATAGAAGTTCAAAACAAGTGCTAATATATACAGCTAGATAGACTGAGTAGAGCTTCTAAGGGAAAAATTGAAGAGCAGACTTGGCGGAGCCAAAAAAGTTAAAACCTGTATAGAATAGTTTACACCTGTATAACCGCTGTTGCGCTAGGTGCCCGACCGTGCAAAAGCGCAAAACGCCCTGAGGAGGATTTTTATACAGGGAACTTGAAAAGAGCTGGAAATGGTCCAAGGCAACCAATGAATTACAGCTCAAGTGCTGAGATCACTTCCCCCAGGGACAGATAGGCTGCTCAAGGCTCCCCACTTCCACTGGTGAGCTCAGAAACTTCCTTCTATCCAAGTAAGGCAATGGCCAACACAGGAACTACACACAGCCCAGAATACAGCAAAGCCTGTATACTGGTCTTAACTAGTCGAGCAAAGGCGGGAAAACAAGGAGTATATATTTTTTTTGTTTTTGTTTTTTTAGAAAAGAACACAGAAATGCAGTTAGGCAAACAGTAAAATCGATTAACACAGGCTAGCACACTTTAGTGAGCAGCCTCAGCAATTAAATTAGCAAAAAAACAGTAATATTCGACCAGAGTCGACCAAAATGCTACTTTTAAATGCAGATACTTTAGAATACAGCAGAAAAACACAAAAACAGTTGTATCTTATTAAATGAATATGAATATGGCGCTGCTGCACCATCTGTAGTGAGGATGCTCGGTGCAAGGCTAAAACTGTCCTTGTGCCAAGCTTCTTGAATCCCAGGGATAGTTAGATAAAAGTAGATTAGCATACAAACAGAAATGAATTGTATTTTATCTTTACAAGTAATCCTGTCCATTAAGGGACACATGTGCATAATAAAAAAGGAAATATTAATAAAGGGATTAAGAAGGACACAGCCACAGTGTAACCCAGAGGAGTAAATGTGTTACATGCAAAATTTATTTAACATGCAGAGTTGAGAGATAACAGTTAACAAGGAAAGAAAATACATTATAACACTACTTTTATGGATCAATATTTTCATTTTACCAAGATGTCCTTTGTCATTTTACATTTCATACCTCATATATATATATATATATATATATATATATATATATATATATATATATATATATATATATATATAGATAGATCCCTATCACAACACCGACAAGCCACAAACCCGACACTCAAAACAACGACACCAAAACACCGAAAACGCACAAAACCAACAACTCACAAAACCAAACACCATAACACCGACACCCAAAACACCGTCACACAAAACATAAACTACACATAACACACAACTATACATGCACTAACCCTAACCCAAACCCTAACCCTAAGGTCCGACACTACCGCACACTTACCCTAACTCACTTAACCCGCCACTAAACCTACATTCCGTCACTATCGCACACTTACCCTACCCGCACCCTAACCCTAACTCACTTAACCTGCCACTACACCTAAAGTCCGTCACTACCGCACACTCACCTTTCCCGCACCCTAACCCTAAATCCCACACTATCTCACACTTACCTGTCCGCTCCCTAACGCTAAATCCCTCACTATCGCACACTTACCTGTCCGCTCCCTAATGCTAAATCCTCACTAGCACACACTTACCTGTCCGCTCCCTAACGCTAAATCCCTCACTATCGCACACTTACCGACTCACGCTCACACGTTTCCCATGTCAGTGTTTCGGCTGTCGGGATTTCACATTGTCAATCATCTGTCTCGTCGGTCTTCTCGTGTCGGTCTTCTTAGCGTCGGTGTTTCGGCGTGTCATTGAAGTCAAGGGGACCCATATATATATATATATATATATATATATATATATATATATATATATATATATATATATATGTTGATATTTGTTGATATTTGTAGCAGTTAACCTTATAAATCATGCCACAGTAATGACAGCCTGATGAAATACAAAGTGTGTTCTCTTTATTTTGTGAGTTGCAAGTGCATTTTGATGCATTTGCAAAGTGATGGCATTATGTTTTGCATGCATTTAGGTATGACACATTTACCTCTCATATTTCTTTTGCCAAGTTTATTCTTCCTGACACATCCTCTATAAACATATATCAAACTGGAAGTGGTGTTAAACATTCAAATATTTATCCACTACTGCTAATGAGTCACACTTGCAGGCGCTAAGCAAGCCCCACTTCTCTATACTTGCTCTTGTGCTGATAAGATGTGTGCATGAGATTGTGTAGCTCCTCACACCATGTCTTCCAGAGTAACACTAAATGCAGATTGCATTATTCATGAATAACAATGAGTTGACACCTGATTTACATATTCAGTGCATAGAGGGGTTAATCTGCACTACATATACACAACCTGGTGCTAAGGCACTTTTATTGTAGTAGGGGAGACTGTTTGGATTTACCAACTTGAGATAGTGCTGTTTGACTGCTGTAATTGCAGTATGTTTTCAGACTTATACAAATCCTATTCAGGTATATGGTTTCTTTAGAAATATTTTTTTTCTTTAGAAATAATTTATTAAATATTTGTGATTGTTTACTTTTGTTTTTTTTTTTTAGAAACTATTTATTGAAATATATGTGATCACTTATATTTCAAATAATATTGTGCGATGTCTGACTTTTGTCCATTTGTATTGGTATAGTAGTTTTTATGTGAAGTATCATCAGCTATAGTTACATGTCTTTATAGCAACATTTTTCTGAGGATGTGTACGCGTCAACATTTGTATATAAATAGCCTCAATGTCAAAGCTGCATTTCAGGCTAACAACTGGTTTAAGCCTCTTGTATATGTCTGACATCAACAACGCTTATCCCAAATGTTAACAGTATTTATTTTCTACACTTGATTCATTGTAAATGCTGCTATCTTTTAAGAGGATTCACATGTTTTCAGCCTTATCAGGTTTGTCACTGTGTTTTTTTTAGTGGGGGAGTTTATACTTATGAATTACATGTATGTATTCATATTAGCAGAGGGCAACATGAATGCCTGATGTACAGTATTGAGGAGATTAATATTTATGTTGCATATATCACTCATGAGTTACTGCTGACATTCCTGTACAGCTGAGCCATACTTTATCTTACTGATGTACAATACTTGCATATAAGGGTAATAATTTATATTTCTTCTTTACAGGTTAATCACTTACCTTGGTTAATGCTGATGTTTTAAGCTGTAGGTTTAGGGGTTGACTCTGTCTGATATTCAAAGAATACAGCCATTACATAAGTAAATAAAGGTTTTTAATTTTGCATGCATTATTGTTACTGTTTCTATATGCTTAGCTTCTTGGGTTTTCACTTAAGTAATGAGCTTGTGTGCTCTCCTCTGCTTCTTAGCCAATGCCATAACATACTTTGCATGCCTACATCTGCCAGGATCATACACAACTGCTGGCTCTTCCTCAGACTTCTCATCTGTGTCTGCTGCACCTGCTGGCCTTGCCTGTGATGCTGATAACTGTGATCCTCGGCCTTTTTTGTTCTTGTTCCATCTGTTTCCATACAAATATATTGTGCATTATGGCAAATGCTTGAGTATATTGGCTGAGGTAGATGGCTCATACTGCAGGGCAACACTAGAAGTGTCTAGATATCAGAATATCAATTTGATCAAGCAAAATACACACTTGATGATATTCCATATTTGAGCAACAGTATCATTGCATCTGTGCTCAGTGGGATTATGTGGGTATATCATGGGTACCATGAGCTAACGTTCCAGTTTGTAACTGACATGCCCCACTAGATGTCCATGTATTAAGTCACCCTCAGCAAACCTTACATATAGGCCACAGGTATGCCATGTACGTGAGTTGAGAAAACTGCCAGGGTTAAATGCAAATACATTGTAAATAGCCCCTTGGACATTACACACTGACTGTTGATAGACTGATATCCTTTTCTGTGTATGTGCATCCTTCCCTGCTCTCCAGGTGGGGCTTTTACTTCAATGTATGTACAGTCTATGAGCCCCAAACCTCTGGGAAATGGGCTATGCCATAGGAATTTGCATATTTGCAGCTCTCTCCTCTGGGGTATGTGGAAATCAGATATGATCCTTTATATGTTGTAGCATCGTACTTAGAAATGTATGCCATATTCTGAGGGCTGAGGCCCATGAGACCTCCAAAATATCCTCTGTGGTATCTGAAAAGTGCCTGTCGCTAATACATGTAATGCTATTCATAGCCTGGTTTCCACTGGGCTGGGTTATCTAAAATCTCCCCAGTACATCGGGTGAGGGTGACAGAGGTTGCGTACTTCCTTTAAGATATCCTAGTCCATCCTTTAGTGTTCTACAAGTTCTGTATCCATGGTAAATCACACATGGTCTGAACACTCTTTTCTCCTTCTAGGCCAAGGTTTGGCAATAACAGCAACAGCAGCCACAGCAGCACCTTGTATTAAAGCCTGTTGCACATACAGGTTAATGATAGCAGCGGCAGCCACTAACATTTTCTTCTAAGTGTTTGTTTGTGGCTGTATTTGAAACAGTATTGTAATTAAGTCCAAGAGGGAGTGTACCATGTGCACATGTGTTTTATAAGTTCCTGAATCAGTTTGCCATGTTGAATTGCTTATTAAGCATATATTCAGTTACTTACATTAGCAAATTCTGCCTCTTACCCTTGTTTTTTTTTAACCAAAAAAATCTGTATTAAATTTATATAAATGAAAACAAACCATATAGACATATTTTCAGCTGCAAATATCATACATCCACATACGATTTTCTATACAGTCGTCAGTCAAACATTACATAGCTCATTTAATTCCTGCTTTCCCTTAAACCTCATTCCTCCTCCAAAACATTATTCTGTATGTTTTTTTTTCCAGAACTCCCATCTTTTTCTATGTAATTCCTGGTACCCTTTTCGAAAGCTACAACTTCTAGTTCTTTTATCGCTGTTACTATATTCATTACTTCTAATACAGTCGGCTTAAACTTTCATTTTCTTTTTCTAATAATTGCTTTTTGGGCAGGCACCAAAATTAAACTCAGCATGGTTTTAGTGTCTGCAGGTAATTCACAACCTGCATCATAGCTCAAAAAATAATTTCCTTAGTTACACCAATTTGCTCTCCCAGTATTTCTGATAGAATAGACTGCAGAGAATTTTTAAAGTCTGCCAATTCATCACATTCCCAAAAAATGTTCCCAATTACTCGTTTTTGTCATCAGATCTCCAACATTTGCTTGGGGTATAAAAATACCCATGTAAACACTTTCAAGCAAAATTCCTAAATCTTCGGGACTTTGCTGCATGCTTGGGAGCCATGCTTATACCCTCATTGTTTCTTTGTGAATTGCTTATCCAATCTCTTTTCACAATCTTTTCTAACCTACTCTGATTGATTCCTAAGTTATCATGCAATATTTTATATACCCTACTAATTATCCCTTTTTAACAGCAGCTTGTGTTCTATATTCTACTAAAAACTCTACCAGTGCTGGTCTTTCACTGACGATGACCCTGTGCCTTTCTCTTTACTTATACTATAATATCAATCCTTGATAGTGAAGATAGGGAAGGCAGTCTCTCTCATCTGCTGGTCACATGTATTCTTGGTCTCTTCCCATTCTGTTACCTCTCCCTCCCTAATTAAATGCTCCTAATACTTTGGTTCCTTTGCCAGTTTTCTCCAGTAAATTTCATCCCCCTCTTGATTATTGTCTGTACCCCTAAATACATTCATCCCTATGTGCAGAATCTTCTTTGTCCATTCTCATGTTGGCTTAGTTCTTAAAATATTTTCTGCTACTTTATGGATATAATATTCTGTATGGCTATTGTTATTCTCCAATTAGTGTGTTTGCTGCTGCACCACACTCACAAGCACTTAACGTAAAGTATAGGCAATCATGAATCTGGGCTGTTATCTTTACACTGTTACTTAAGTAACCGGTTTGTCTTGGTAGATTGCATAGCTACATTTAGAATTAGATGGATATCTTTTAATTTCATTACATAGCATAATTACTTCTCAGCTACAACCAGGAAAAAAAATCCACTGTTGTGAGGAAATTTTCACAGTAGTCTGATGGGTGCTCAGCTGAAAATCAGTCAGTGGCCAGCAGATGAAGTCAGTTTCATGAATAAGCATTTTTATAGATATTAAGAGGTTGTATAAGGTGCCATAATTATATTTCCTTTAAGAATGCATTGAAGTTTAGCTACTATCTCTGTAAGATCTGTGCTACATAAATTACACAATTTGAACATGACATTATTTTTTGAAAGCTCCACATGCAATGATATTAAAAATCTAGTAATACAAAAAGAGAAATGGAGTTTATTGAGATTAACCCGCAGTCTAAGACTACAGATGGTAAAGATGTTGCAGAATAATAGCGATCAGATTCTTACAAGTGAAGCAAATAGAAAGAAAATAATGAAGTAATGATAATCTAACATATAGATAATGTCCTACAATATAAATAGGGAGAAAAGGTAAGTCTACAAGTAAAGCAACTGCTACAATAAACACACTGAGGAATACAGTATGTGTTACAAAGGGTGAAAGGCAAGTCTGCTTTTATTTATTTATTTTGTAATAGTACTTAGTGTTCTTAAGAAGAATGAACTAATGTGCCCCAGTCATGGTTACACTCACCTAGAATAACTATTACACATGTAATATATTTCTCTACACATTATATCCGGTCTCTAATACACTAGTTGGTTTCTTGAGTGACATGTACAATCCCACCAGTTGTATAAGTTTATGACAAAACAAAGGAATAATGCTTATTAAAACATGCTTCTCAACATGATAGAGAGACATTCTTGTAGGTAAAGAAATGTTTAAAAATGATTTTATAGAGATGGCTATCCCTCTACCTCCTTTATATAGTCTGTCTTGTCCAAATATAGCGTCCAGGCTTCAAAATGTCATTGCTTCTGAAATAATGTTTTAGCCATGTTTCTCTGGTAAGTATCACATCTAACTTGCAGAGTTTATTAAATGCATGTAACCACACACTTTTGTTGTATATACTCTATGTATTTAGCTTGGCCAATAAAGGTTACTATGAGAAAATACAGTTATGGTATGCAAGGACGTTATATGGGGAGCTATGAAATCATCTGGTAGAACACATTTTGGGAGTTTGTCATCTGATAGTATTGATAAGTAAGTGAACCACAATAGTAGAGGGTCATTATATGGTTAGATTCTTTCAGTGGAGGTCCTATTTTGTCATACTTATTGAGAACTGTTTGTTGGAAATAATGAGATTTGTCATTTAAAAAAAAACTATCTGAGAGTGGTACATAATACACTGGGAAGTCAGTCAGGTTTCACTGAATTAATGTTAAGGTTAATTTCTATTATTTATCCTATATGAGATTTTTCCTTGCAGTGGTTGGCTCCAGGACATTTACTGGTGAAAGGCTAAACTAAAAGGAGGTGATGAGTAAAATATTTTTATCAAGTAGTTACCCAGTTGGTGGCTGTTCCCTGATCATTAAGGAGTTATTCGTGCACATTTGAGTAATCTTTTAATGAATTGCTGTGGATTTTATGCTAACCCAGTCGAAGTATAATTAAGTAATATTTTATCACTAACCTTACTAATATGAACTGTAAAAGGGTTAAGTAAAAGGAGTAAAAAAGTGCGAGAGCACTCGGTTTGCTGATAGATAAAAAGTCAGCTATATGCCTTTGGTATATCTTAATGTGATAAGTAGGATAAAAGTGTGACTATGTAAAGAGGTCCTGGAGAAGTTATTATGGAATGGGCTGTTAGAAACACAGGGCCATTTAAATGCATACAAACTTGTAACATATATTACTGCATAGCCAAGTATTTATCAGGCATTTCACAGTGTACACTTAACTCATTAGCAACAGTCAACAGTCAGTTAATGAGTTATCAAATTACCGACTGCCAGTAGGCTGGACAGCAATTGCCTGGAGTTCACAGCAAAACAAATAATTTGAGAAAAATCAGCAAGTAAAGCAGCTTAAAGAAGCCTTTGCATTAGTGATTCTGGTAAAGTCATTTTCTTATTTTTAAACTGCTTAATCATGGCACCAAATATCACAAATTAAGCACTGTGATTAAGTTGCAGAAGAGATATCCTGATATTGAGTGTGATGCTTTCTCCTTAATATTTTTCTCTTCCTGTTTTTCCATGATCGCTCATCATCTCCTTTCTGAGATTCTACACTTTAGAAATCTGAATATATTTTAATAGCCTTTTATCTATTCATTTCTCTAAGATATTTGCTAATATCTTTCCATCCATGCTAGTTGATGACAACTGTTTTAGTGGTCTCATTTCCTATTTCCATATTTTCTTTAATGATTACAGTTCTTGCATACTGCATTGATTTAACTTCTTCCTCTTACCCTTACCTTTGATAGACATCTTAGTCATATTCTCAGTTAACTGCTTACCCATTTTGTGAAAATGTTTGAGGTACCCATCCTTTCCTGTTGCATTTCCTCATTTCATCTATTTCTGATGTCCTGTATTGCTTCCTCACACTTGATCGACTTGACTATTGCCTTTCTTTTTTTTTTTCTTCCTTGATAAATTTTCCCCTCTCCATTCAAAAATCCTTCTTTCTCCAAAAATATATATTGGACAACTCCATTATGTCTTCTACATTTGTTTCCAGTCTGAACTATTGCCCTATTTTTCCTTTTTTATATCTCTTCATGCCTACTAGTTCCATTTCTCTTTTAATAACAGTTCTGTGACCTTCCGTGACTTTTCTCCTTCACCACACCAAAACCACTCTTCCATTTGCGGCTTCTGTTTTTGATCACTTCTTATAATTTTCCCAAAGTTGCTATTTACCTGGATTTCTTCATATTCTAATTCTGAACCTCTCCCTTCTACAGCTGTACTCATTTGGCTGAAAAAAAAGATTTGTTTCTTTCTTTCTAACATTCCCACTTCTGTTTTCAGTGTGGTTCTATATCTGTCTGCTTTTTTTTAACAAACTTCTATTTGCTACTTTAACTATGTGTCATCAATAGCTTTTCAAATGCCTCCTACTACCTCCTCTTTATACCTTCTTTCCATTCTTACCCATATTTGCAGGATCTCCATTTCATACTATCCCATTTCCACTATCTATGTCCCTCCTTTTGGAATTCTGTGCTAATCTTCATTATTTGCTCTATATGGACTGATATATTTCTTTACAGTTGTGCTTTTAACCCTCACTTTGGATTTATATCTCACTAAACACATTCTAATTGACTTCACTTGTCTTGTTCTTTTCATGAGAATGTAAACTGCCTGATATCATTATGCCTGCCCTACCATATGCTTATCTCTTCCCTCTTTCTCATTGCTTCCCCTCTTCCTTTTCTCTTTCGATTTTGTTATAATCTAATATTATAAATATAAATTCTAATCTCAGACTAACATTATAATCCCTGCCTTATGCATTCTCTGGCACTTATATGTAATGTTGTTTCTTCTGAACTAGTCTGATAGTCCTCCTAAATGCCATGTTAGTATTCTTAACCACACACACACACACACACACACACACACACACACACACACACACACGCGCGCACGCACGCACACACGCACACTGCCCTATTCCCCATATACAGATAATGGAACGTATTCATTTTTCCATCTGACTTTGGACACTCTTGGTGACTTTGTACAACCCTGTTTGTTGTCAGTTTTTCTCCTTTGCCTTTCCTTCCCAGTACTTACATTTTTCTGCCTCTCTTTGGTTGTTACTGAAACTCCCTATGTCATATTTTTCTCCTTGTGTTCCTCTTCTTTTCTTTCCTACTTGAGGGACCTCTGCTTCTTTTTTTTCTACTCCCTTTTCCTGGTTTTGTTTATCTTGTTTCATTATGCATCCCCTTTCCCTTATTTGGTCCTTTTTGATTGACCATATTGTATTAGATTTGTTCTGTTTTAACTTCCACTGTTAGTATGTTAAGTTCATCTCTGCCTTTTCTTTTTTGCTGCCATTTTCTTTCTCCCTGGAAATGCCTTTTGCTTGATCTTGACTATATTACTTCCCTCCAATTTTTCTTTGCCCTTCCTTATTTGCTTAATCAAATGCATTACTTTTACCTTTCATTTTCATCCCTTCATTGCCTCATTCATTTTCTCTCTCTTTTATTATATCCTTTTGTTTTTCCTTTCTGTCTACTCCTCCATTTTTCTTCCTTTTATAAGACTCTTTCCCCTAGAGGTTGAATGCTGTTTTGCTTCCCCTGCATGACCCAGATCTTCTTTTTGCTGTTCAGACTATCTGGCTTTAGTAGTCTTGAAGTTGTAGTCCCCATCATTGCAAGTTTATTATTTTCAGTGTAGCTTTTTTTTAATCTGAGTACATATTACACAGTTGTAACTCCATTGCTAATTTGGAGCCTAGAAAAATCCCCAGCTGCTCATCTCATGTTATCTGCTTTTCTGGCTAGATATAATTGTAATTCTTTCTTATTCTGAGTTGTCAGTACTAATTATTTCTTTTTGGGTCATTAATGTGATTGTTAAGCTTCTGTTAATTCTCACTGACACTCCTGTACTGCATTGCTTTTTCCAGACATCTTGTGTATCCTGTTTCAATCAGAGTTTGTATCCCCTCCTTTGTTGCATGTCCCTCATGTCAGCCACTCATACTACTTAGTTTGATCTCTCCCCCTTTTTGTTGTGCAGTTGTGTTGTGGTTATTTCTGCTTTGCTTTCATTGCTCCGCCTTTCTCACAGCTTAATCCCCAACCCCCACCCCTATACACACAGTCCCGCTGCTCTAGCTAGCCTGCATTCCCATTTGGATTGTGATATTATGCTCATCCTTTCAACCTTATATTTTTATGCATGTTTTCTGAGATTTTGCTGTAATACTCTAATAACTGGAATTTTTACACTCATTGATCCCCTCATAGCTGCTACTGTCTGTGACTAGGTTTCCTCTTTTTCTATAGACACTTACCTTGCTATCCTAGCAATTTCATGCACAATTTACTTTTAATATGTAATATGTTGAATTTAAGAGACCTGATAAGCTTTTCTGCTTGTGTTGATTATGTATCAAGCTGTGAACTCCTCTCTCAGCCTTGTGTCTTATATTTTCTTCTGAGTGAAGACAGTTTTAGAAACACTTTCATGCAATTGTTACTTTTAGATCAATTTTCATTCTCTTCACATCTTTATTTCTCTCTACCTAAGTTGCCTTTTATCATCAAAATATTTAGATTGCTACACTAACAATGTTAATTCAATACATGCATTATAAATATGGCAATTTTAATGATTACAAGGGAAATGTACACAAAAAGGAGAAATAATAGTTTGTTAAGGTATATTTTAAACTCAGTCTGGGGCCTTAGACTTGTAGTTTCATTCACAGTTGAGGCAGACCTATGAACTACTGCCAGATCTGAGCCTTATTTAGTAATTTATTATCACCTTTTTCATAATATTGGTAAATTTCTGCATAGTCTGCTGCCTTAGACTGCAGTGAGATTGCAGTAGTGGCAGTATTATATATTCTGCTTCATGATTTGAAATACAGTGTATTTGCAGCCATTTACATTCAAGTTTTGCTACTAGAGCCTTATATTCTGCTTATCATTTACCTGCTTAAAGTTGCATTTAAGTACCTTTCTGTTTAATTTGCTAATGTTTTCCACCGTTCTTGTGTCTGCCCTAGCTCCTTCACTGGCCCCACTCTAAAAGCTAAGATTTCTGAAATTTTAACTTACTTGGGGTCATTGATCTATAGCTCAGAGTCATAGAAATAAGAGAATTGTGACTTGCTACTGGTTCTGAAATCACAGAGCTCCAACAATGTCTTTATTTGAATGCCCCCCCTATAGATTGTGTGAATTTTGCAGCTTGAATTTTTATTTTTTTTTTACCAATCCTGCCACCCTTTGCCTGTTATAGTTTTAAAAGTCTGTGTCTCTGGCTTTTTCCCCTTGTGGCTATCTAACTTTCAAAGTCTAAAGTCCCTTTCTCCACTCTTTCATTGTTCTTGTCAGTTGTATAAGCTATTTACATCTTCTTTTCCATAGATTCATAATATGATCACCCAACAAACCATTGTTGTTTTTGAGAAAAACTCCCTTATTGCAAATTGTCTCCTGCTCATTTTCCCAGAGCTCCCATTTGTTTGGCATTCTCCCCACACTCTGAGCGGTCCCTGAAATAATCCTGCTCCATGCTTGGTAAAAGATTAATTTTATTGTTTTGCACTTCAGTTAAGCACATTACAGTGCTACTGCTTTATTTTTGCTTTTTCTGTTGATTTGCACTTTAAATCATTTTCAAAGCCACTAGTAATGTACTGTTTGCTGATTGCCGAGATCTGCACTTTTGAGAAGCCTTCTAGGCAGTGTTACTGTGTAATTTGCTACTTTGTATTTTTTTGCTGGTACTTAATTGTTACATTGCTGTACTTTTGGCCTAGCAAGATGACCCTTTGACTTGGTTGCACCAAGATTAACTGGTTTGTGCAGGGACAATTACTGCCTTATGTGCATAGGATTAATTGTTCCCATTACTACTCTTCATGCCTGCAATAACTCACTGACTATCCAAATAGTGCCAGTAACAATGGACATAAACTTTCCTACTATCTATGCAGCCAGCTTGGAAGACATGAGCATCCTGAGGCAAAGTAGCAATTGCCTTATGTTTACTGGAAACATGTGAATTCTCAAACAAACTGATATGATATGTGATACACAGACCTACATATGGTAAGGCTTTTAAAGATAATCTTCCTAAACCCCAAAGAACTCCCAGACATTTGACCTACAATATATATCTTCAACTGTCCCAAAAGCACTCCACCAAAATAACACTCACTACAAGTCATAGAACCATACTGCACTGAGTCTCAATTTCAAGGCCACAAGGCAAGCTACCACACAATCTAATATTTTAGTTATAGGAGACTCCATTGTGTGACATACAAATGTACTAGTTACCAGGTTGAAAAACAAGGAAAGTCATAGTGGGTTATTTATCAGGGTCAGGATCTGCCAGATCATGCACACACTCAGGCCATTAGGCTACAGGTATTGGTATGACTCTCTCATTGTCCATGTGAGTGTAAATTACCTGATGCATACTTCCCTGGACAATATAAAGGGGAACATTATGGAGCTCATGGAGTATGTGTCCCAGACTAGTTTCAGCCTAGCATTGAACAACATACTACCTTCACCAAGGATGATGATGCCACAACATGAACAGAGGATGATTGACTTTAACGGTTGTCTTAGGGTCTGTTGTTATTACAAGGGGGTGCAATATTTGTTAGCATGGGAGAGTAAGGTGAACAGACCACTTTGCGTTGCTAAGGATCATCTGCAGCTGTCCTCTCTGGGCTTTCAGATATTGGCTAAAGCATTGTCCTCCCCCATAGTTCCTTTCTTCAGGCAATATAAAAAAGACAAATCTTCTGAAATAGCAAAACCAACCCAAGGGAATCTAAAAGTATTACTGCTCAATAAATGCTAGGAGTCTAAAGAAAAAAAAAAAACTCCACTCTCTCCTCACCCTGGAGAATGCAAACATCTGTGTAGTTACTAAGACATGGTTAAAAGCATTAGAAAGAACCAAAGCAGTGCAAGGCTACAATGCCTTCCACACATCTAGGACATCTACTGGACAAGCAGGGGCTAAAGGTGGAGGTGACCTGATCAAACAGGTTGACAAGCTTGAGATTTTCCACATTCTGATCATCATAGATAGAGTCCCATATGATATCCTTGCTAACTAAAGGTTGCCCTGCATGATCCAAAAAATGCATAACTCACACTTAAAACTTACTGGAAACACTCACCTTTCAAATGAATTCCATATTCATGGGTAATTTTAACTACTCCACTAAAAACTGAAAATTATGCATGACCAAACACCTGCAGGCCTGGAGATTCCTGGATTTTGTGAATACTAATGCCATGGACCAGGGAGTTCACATGCCCACTGGAGTAGCAAAAATACTACACCTGGTCCTCACTTCCATAGGAAAATGCTGCACCCTTGCAGTGTATTGTCTTCTCTGTTACAGTCAGACCATAAAGCTATCTCTTTTGAAATTAAAGTAAAACCAATGACCTTAGCCTATCCCATAGAAATGAGGAACTATTCTAGGCAAACATTCTATCTCATATATATATATATATCTATATATATTTTTTATATATATATATATATATATATATATATATATATATATATATATATTTATATATATATATATATATATATATATATATATATTTATATATATATATATATAGATATATATATATATATATATATATATATATCTATATATAAATATATATAAATATATATATATATATATATATATATATATATATCAACTATCCTTGCTAACGGGCTACACTCTGCTCCCCTGCCCTGCCCCAAATTCCCACATGCCCCCACTATCTGACAATTTATAGACACAAGACCACACCCCTCACCCGCATCCCACTCATCACCTCAACCAATCCCAAAACAACAATACAATTGCAAAAATTAATAAAAGGTCCCACCCTCCACCCACCAAATCCTCCTACAATACCCCATACTATCACCACCAACCAAACCACTGCCCACAAACCCTCAAGTAACTATCTTTACCTCTCATCTATTACTATTAGCTACCCTTGTTACACTTTACACCATTACCTGCTACCATAATGCTCACATATTTTACCCCAGCCTATCCCTAACTTCCACCTTCCAACCACGTAGTAACACTGCCTTCTCCTGCATCCATCCTCACTTACTGAACTACTCTACCACTGAGCTATACAAAGTCAAATATATTAATTCCACCATACCTTTCACCAAACCCAACATATTAACTAAACCTCTACTCAAAATGTAATCTCTATGTCTATTCCTGCAAACACAGCTCCAAATTTGTGGTGATATACACCCCAACCCAGGCCCCACAACTGATACTACCAACCTCACTAGTCCAAACATTCAACATGCAAGTAACTGTAAAATGCCCTGTCACCTACTTATACTTAGTATGAACTCTAGAAGTATATTGAACAAAACTGATGAACTAGACGACACTCTCTCTGCTTCCAACCCAGACATTGCACTCATTACAGAGACCTGTCTCAAACCCCACATTAAGGACAATGAGATACTTCCCCAGGTTATGATATAATTAGGGCTGATAGAACTATCAAAAAGGTGGAGTTGTTGCCATACAATACAAGACTGTCCTCAAGGTAGACCTTATACATAAAGAAATCACAACATTTAACAATGCAGAAACTCTATTCACCAAAATTCAAATCAATCAACAGAAGCAACTAAACCTAATGGGTATTTACATACATCCAGGTGACAACATACCTAGCCTTGAGTCTATACTAAACTGGACATCTGCAAACCTCCCACAGGAGACACTCCTCCTAGGGGACTTTAACATTGACTGGAAATCCATCAACACAGCTATCCCCTCCAATCACATCAACCTGTATTCCTATACTCAACTTATCCAAACACCTACCCGCATTGACAAAAATACAAACAAGGAATCCATACTAGACTGGATCCTTACAAACAACTCACCTACTGCCCAATATTATGGTACAGTGCCAACTTGCCTTAGTGACCATTTACCCACATTCATATTAAGACAGCACCTCAAAACCACTAAAGCAACCACCTTGAGTGAAATCCTTAATTCAAAAAATTTCATACCTGAGTATTTCATTAATGCACTAAGGTATTGCAACTGGGCTCTCCTAGCAACCCTCACTCTAGACAAGGCAGTGGAGTACTTCAGTTCCATCTTTCCAAACATATTAAATCAGATGGCCCCCTTACGGATAATTCAAATAAAAAACAACCAAGCCCCATGGCTCTCTAAAAACACAAGAACCCTTCTCAAACTTAGGGATAAAGCTTGGGATACATGGTATCACAATAAGACTGGTCACAACAGGTAGATTTTCCTCGAACTACATAATAAAGAAAAAAAAACAGATAAGACAAGATAAAAAAAAAATCACTACACAAAGCTACAAGTAAAACATACCACTAATCCCCCAAAATTTCTGGGCATCTGTCAACCAATCATTACAACCAGGAAAACCCACTACCCCTCCCCCAATGTCAGAGGAGATAATATAGAGACAGTTACCCAATTTAACAACTACTTCACATCTTCCATCCTTAACCTACCTAGCAAGAGCCTTGCACTCTCCCACAACCAATCAGCAACCAAAATTCATATCCTCCATTCACTGTCAAACCAGCTCCTACCAACACAATATACAAGCACCTCACTAAACTAAAACCCACCACTTTGGCAATCAACAAACTCCCTGCAGAGTACCTCAAAATTGCTGCTAGTGCTATAGCTTATCCCATCTCAATACTTACCAACTGGTTTATCAATGAGCATACAATTCCAGCCCTTTGGAAAACCTCTTACATAATACCCTTACACAAAGGTGGTCCCTCAACCCAACTTACCAACTACCGCCCCATAGCAATCTTATCTTCCCTATCAAAAATCCTTGAAAAATGTATGCTTTCTCAGCTGACAATACATTTACTTACAAATAGTCTCCTCACCAACACTCAACATGACTTTTTCCCATTCCATAGCACCATTACAGCACTCATATCCTTCACCAACATTGTCAATCAATATAGAAACCAAGAAAACCTAGTGTCTGCCACCTTGCTTGATCTGTCCAAAGCATTTGATACAGTATCCCACAGCAAACGACTTACTATCTTAGTCAAACTCAATCTAAATAATGTCTCGTTGCTCTGGTTTCAAGACTACCTATCAAACTGCCAACAAGCAGTTAAGTGGCATAATTTCCTCTCCCCCCTTCTCCCAGTAACAGTAGGTGGACCACAAGGATGCATGCTGGGACCCCTACTATTTAACATCTTTACAAACACTCTCCACACCGCCACCCAGCAAGATGCAATAGTCCAATATGCAGATGATACTACACTGATCTGCTCAGCTCCCACACTCCAAACACTCCAGACTAATATCCAAGTGGCCTTCTCCAATATCACAAACTGGTTAAAAAACTCACAACTAATACTTAACCCCAATAAGACTCAGCTTATGCTTTTCTACCCTACTGAAACTATTGACTCTTCTGCTTTTTTCTCTATCAATTCTGCCAATAATACACAAATCTTCCCATTATCACAAGCTAAACTTCTTGGTGTAATACTTGACCAAAACCTAAAGTTTGACAAACATATAGCACAAACCATATCCAAAGTCCATAAAAAACTTGGAACCCTATACTGCTGCAAAAACTATCTAACCAAAAACACCAAAATTTATATATCCAGAACTCACCTTCTCTCTACATTGCTTTATGCATCCCCTGTATTAACAAACCTTAACAAGACAGATCTACATAAATTGTCCATGTGCTATAATAAAATAGCTTGATTTGCAACCAACTCTAATTTCCGCTCCCACCACTGTCACTCACTAAAACAATTAGATTGGCTAGAACTCACCAACTTACTGAACTATAACTAACCGTCCATGGCTCATTACTTGTTGTACCACCCAAACAAGATTCTTGATCTGTCAGGCTTACTCATCTTTCACAATTCTGCTCACCAACTAAGATTCACAAACAAAGCCCTTCTTGAAGTAGCTAAGGGTAGATGCAATGCTTGTGAATCCCTCTATTCCTACACAGTTGCTAAAATCTGGAATTCTCTTCCACCAGATGTCAGACTGCAAAACAGCAGTCCCATCTTTAAAACCCAATTAAAAGCCCACCTCAATCTCATCTGGCAATGTACCTGTACTGACCATGGCTAGCCCTACTACCACCACTCATATAAATCTTCCTCTGGCACTACTCAAAGGTCAAACACATGGAAAAAAAACTACCATAACAAATTCTATTTTTAAATGTATGTATATAACTGCATATATTACTGCAGTTTCTTACTCAAATACATTATATTTTCTGTTTTACTACTGCAAATTCTATATTGTACACTTCTGTAACTTCTCATCGTACTATGCTATGATATACTATTGTTTACTCTATTAATTTGTACTCATCTTTGACTTTTGTATTTTTATTATATATGTGCATCTTTTGTATTTTTTATGATTATCATGTATGTGGAACTTTTCTCCCTGGGTCTCTGCTGAAAACTGGCACCTGATTGCCCAGTCAGACCAATCTGGTAATCAAATATAAAATAAATAAATACATTATTAAGTGACAACATCCCCTAACATTGACAGCACAGCTAAATATTTTGAATTGTTCACAGATATTCTATACAATCATGTTAGTAAATGCAGAGAGGCAGCTGTGGCTACCAGAAATAAGCTCAGAAGAAAGAAAAAAAAAGCCACCCTGGTAGAATCCAAACATCAGTAAACTGTACAAAATATGAAAAATAAACAAAAGTAATGAAATACAATGCCCAGCAGGATACACACTCTCTCATTAATCTAAATCAACAATTTGGAGGAAAAATCAGGCCTGTCAAAGCCAGTTTTGTGGTAAAATAGCATCACAGGCCAAGGAAAACCACAAAGCTTTCTTTAGATATGTCCTTAACATCAAAGGATGTGCAGGGCTCATTGTGAATGGAGACACCTACATGGAGTTGTAAGATACTGCAAATCAAATGACTGGCAAATTCATCTCCAGTTTTAGCCCCTACTCCTGGTCACCCCTCAGGAAATATCATCGAACATAACCCCCCGACCATCTATCGAAAAATGGTATTAAATGCAGTTTCCAAGGCCAAGAACCCCACATGAGGCCTGATAATATCCCAGAAAGCCTCCTAAATAGCATGTAACATGACCTTTGAAAACCACTGAAGTAACTATATAGCCTCAGCCTCCATTCAGACTACATCTCATGCAAATAAAGAACTACAACAGTCATGTCTCTGCATAACAACAGGCCTTCTATGGATCCTGGAATCTACAGGCCCATTTGTCTGACTAGTCTCATATGCAGAGAATTGGAAAGGAAAATCATGGAAATGGTTAATATTGATGTCTGAAACCTCCAGACAATGGATCCAACCCAGTTCTGTTTTGTCAAGGGAAGATCATTCTTACTTAGTCTGCAAGACTTCTTCGAGAAGGGGCACTAAGGCAAGGGATGAGGGCAAAATGGTGCATAATGCCTTCCTTGGCCCAGCCAATGCACTTGATATAATTGCCCTCTCATGGATTGTAACAAACTCATGGAATTAGGCATACACCACCATGTTACATGCTGGATTGCCAGCTGGCTGTCAGCTAGGACCTAGGAAGTTTAAATAGGGAAGTCAGTCTCCACAAAGAGACCAATCACTAGTGGAGTCCCTTAGGGCTCAGGACTGGGTCCTCTCCTTTTTAGTATTTACTTCTCAAAGGTCAATACCAACATCAAAGGTGTCTGGTTGAGCAAGTCTGTAGTTGATTCCAAATTGAGAGCACTCGTAAATACCTCCAAAACACTAATATCCTCCAGGAAGGGTTAGTATGGGTAAAAAACTGGTGCCGTAGGCATGGTTTAAAATTCATTCCCGGGAAATGCAAAATAGTACCCTTTAGGAAGTTGGCTACCCCACAGAACTACCTCACTGATAACACACCCCTAAGAGTAGTCGTAGTAGTCAGGGATTTGGGGGTGTATGTAGACAGTAACCTGGCTTTTCACCAACATGTGTCTAAGGTAGTAAGGAAATCATTCCATGTTGCTCAGCTTATAAGTGATGGTATGACATCTAGGTCCAGGGAAACTATTGTTCTACTGTGCACAGCTCCTATCAAATCCATCACTGAGTACAATGCTCCCTTCAGTATGTTCCTGAGCAGACACATACAACAAGTGGAACATCCACAGAGGTTCCTAAAAAAATACTAGTGATCGCTTCATATTATGGGGCCCATAGAAGGCAAAGACTGGATATTGAGAATATGTTTAGAAGTCATTTGAGGATAAAGGTACAAAACAAAGACATGTGCATTTCTGAAGGGACTTCAATATAGTTTTTATAATGTATGCTGGACAGATTGTTTACAGAGGCTGAAGTCCACAAAGAGAATCAGAGGAAGATGCAAAAGGAAATGGTTGATCTAGAAACAGCAGACATATTGTAAAAACTTCTGGAAAGGAAAGATGCATTTTCCCTTAAGATGTGTACAGGCAAGCGATGAGTTTATTATAGTCTTAGCTGGTGAAGTTACAGTCAGGGGTAGGATTTTATCAGACCATGAGACAGAGCATTTTGGTAATAAAAGATGGAAATGGAATCCAGGTAAATGATGAGATGCAGAGATCATAAACTGGATTAAAGAGGTGGCAAAATAACGTGAAAAAATATAGTGATAGACCAGGTCATGTAGGAAGATGGCAGTGAGGCAGTATAGAAGCTGTGTGGAGAGGTATGATTAGAGAGTGTTATGAGAACTGTGAGGATGGAGAGAAGTGGTATGATTACAGAAGGTGAGAGGGAAGATTCAACATGGGCTTGGACAGAAGGATTATGAAGACAGAAATAATAGCCAACAAAGTGGTAAGAAGAGCTCAAGGAATTAAAAGACTTGCAGATAAATGATAAAATAGGTTAGTCGGAAACCAGATGGTGTGCAAAAGGGGAATAGGTTACCAAAGTAATGATGGCTAATATTAATGATCCACATCAACAAGAAAGGATGAACATGAACCAGGATAAAAGAGTAGTATTGCAAGCAGACATTCAGGAAATATTCATTTTTTTCTCACTTTTTGCCAACATGTTAGTTTAGGGGTAAAGTGCTTAGAGACTGATAAGTTCTTGGCTTAAGAGAGTCGGATAAAATGGTATTGTACAGAGCAGTAAGCACAGGTGAGGTATTAGTGGCTATTAAACATATCAAAGGAGGTAGAGCAGTTGAAGTGGATAGCTTAACAATACTTACATTTTAATAAAATGATGCATCCCTGGTGTTGAGATTCTGTCTGACTTTTCTAATTATATATTGAATAGCAATACAGTTCCACTGCCTATTATGGAAAATGCTGTTTTACCTAAAGAAAAAAGGGGATCTTAGCATTTCAGTTTTTCCTCTTTATGTAGTGTGATGCAAAACATTTCTGCTTGGATTTTGTCAGTGAGATTGAAAATGATGCTTCCAAATGGATTTCAAATTAAGAGCAGACCATCAGATTAGTTTTGCCAAGGGAAGATCATCAACACATCACTCAAGGTTGTTTTGGAATTTTGTATCATAGCAGACAGGGAAAATAGGAATAATGTCAAATTATATGAGATGAATTTGACACAGTATATTTGTTTTATTGTATCAAGCAATTTTATTAAAAAGAAAAAAAGCTCAGGATCCCTTTGCAATTGCATAGCTTATTTCAAAGATCCAAAATGGCAAATGCATGCAGATGCATAAACAAAAGACATAACACAAGCATACCGACAAGAACCAAAACTTGGATAGAACAAGTCCTCTTATGTCCTGTGGTCATTAGACATAAAAATTGATCTCAGGGTTTGGTAAAATTTGTGAAGAGCTGCTGGAAAAGAATGGAGCAACAACGAACAGCATTGTGGTTTGTAAGCATTAATTATATGTTTAAGGAACCATGCATTCTGTGACATAACATATTGCCAAATTAATGACCTGTTATGTTTTAACATCCAGTTGCACAGCCCCCTCAGCAACAAGTACTCTGGTAAACTTCATTGTGCATGCTCTTGACACAATTGCCAGTTGAAAAAGCCACAGTCTAAAGTTGAAGATCAATAGGTTCATAGGTGATTACAAGGCCAATGGCACAACAGCCTTTACAATCCTGGCCAATAATACACGTGATATGACAATATTATATCTTAATTCACCAGATATGGGATGGGGTAGTATCGGGGTGGTGGGTCTTTGGGTGTTGGAGCCCTGAGTAATTTTACTGACTACCTCTCTCCATAAGGGACATGGGCAGTATCCTGGGAGTGAAATTACAATTCCCCATCCATTTATCCAAATTCTTTTTGAAGAAAGACAGGGACAGACTTTGTTTTAAGAAGGTGGGGAGTTTATTCTATAGATGAGGTAGCCTTTGGGATACAAATATGTCTCTCTGGCAAGTTCTGTTAGTGTCACAAACAAGGTTCAAGTCCACAAACTTAGTATTGAGCATGGACTATAAAGATGGAGTGATTTGATGACATGTCCATTTGTAAAAACATTTTGATATCACATTCAAAAGTTTAAAGCCCACATTACAATCATGAATCTTATAAAGCTGTACAGGATTATCATCAGTCCATCCACTGCATTTCTGCTCTGTGATGAACATTTTATGCACACTCCTGGAATGTGTTGAAAACCAATGCATTAAAAACAACATAGGTACTCATATATGCACAAGGATGCTTTGATTTTGGCAACAACCTTAACTAACAGTTGACATATTCCAGGGTTTACAACAGATAGACTAGATTCATAGGTTCATAGGTAGGTACTAGGCTATTAGCCCTAGGGCCTATAAAAGCCTAGCCAAAAAGGTACCCTGGCTTTCGCCACCCAAGAAAATTATTTTCCTGTACCCCTGTCGAGCAGAGCCACAGAAGTGATTCCTGGGGTGAATTTCCTATTTCCCATCCAATCATCAAGAATTTTCTTGAAGAGTGCTAATAAGGAGCTATGTTTGACATAGATAGGTAGTCTGTTCCAGAGTATGGGAAGTCTCTGGGACAGGAATCTATCCCTCCAGCATGTTCTGTTTATTGTGGTGACAAGGTTTAGACGATAATGATTTAGTAATTGCACTCTGAACCATTCATATTAGTTTACATAGCAGTACACTGCAAACATGTGATACTTTAAGCTGCATCTGGGAGAAGACAGATGGCCTGACCTGACTTCATTATATGTGATGCTTTAAGGTGCATCTGGGAGGAGAGAAATGACTTGACTTCATTAAGTTTATCTATGACAGTGAGAGAGAGAGAGTAAAAGGAGGAAGGGACACAGTTTTATTGAATGGGAAGTGCATTATTGCTTAACACAGTACAACATATTTCCAGTGACTTTACTCTTTAATTTTCATTTATGTAAGTATTGGTAGGAAACAAAACCAACTAATTACTCTCTTTTTGGGTTAGATGTTCTAGACAGAGTCTCCTCTAATGTTACCCGGTGTGTTCCCTCAAGGGGATCCCTTCAATTTTATGATCACAGCAAACCCACACTGGGACATATGAGTCCCATATTTGGGATGGAGAACAATCACAATACAGTTTCTTTATTGCCCTGGATGCGTCTGCTAACTGATGTCACTGCACGTGTTTTGGAAGTGGTCTACTGAGCTACCAATGCTGTATGAGTTGAGATATTAAATATGAGATCCTTCACAGAACATTGTTACTTGGTGGGATATGTATATGTCTGAAAATGTAAAACATCTAGGTGATATAAATGTTTTGATTACTACAATTCTTCCCATGAGAAGAAGATGTATTTTCCTACAAACATTAAACATATGTCTCAACTCTCCAGAAGTTTGCAAAAAGTTCTTGATTGTGGCCTTTAGTTTTTCTCTATCCCCCATAACATTTTTGATTTTTCTGGTAAATCACTGTGGACTACAATTAGTCAGTAATGCCAGATATTAATGTGCTATACTTCTTATTATTCAGAAAACACATTAATGCAAAATCTGTTGTTCTATTAACTGAATGAATGAATGAATGTGAGTAACATTTAAACATTGTCCCCCATTTGAGGCCTTTGTCCCTACATTATTTTTGACTTTGTCAAAAACTCTTGTTAGGGAAGTTGAGAAGCATGCCATTGCCCCACATAAAGATCTTATTACAAATGTTTTTCAGATTAATTTCTGTCATTGGTAATTGAGTTTGTGTGGTAAATATTATTTGATACTTTGGTGGGCTATCTTTTGCTGCAAAAGGAATGACAGGCCCAATGGATTTAATGACTAGGGCTACTTAATTAATTTATGCCATCATCTTTTTAGTTTATTAGACAACATAAAAAGGAAAACTCCAATAGAGAATTACTACCTGCAGTATCTCCAGTTTAATTTCCAATGAAGATGATACAGGCAGCTGCAAAACAGAGGGTATTACAACTTCTTATTACATGAAGATATTAACCTGATATTGTTTCTGGGTTATTTGGATAACAATTAAGGGACTCATTAGCAAATAGAAAGTTGACTTTTGATTGAGGACAGCTTTGCCTTATTTCCTTATGTAAACTGAATGGGGAGGAAAGGGCGGAGGTGGTAAGCAATATTGCTGCCCATTAGGCATATAGAGCTTACACCACCATAAAAAAGGTAAATGAAACTCATTATGTACATGAATTTCTAAAGATAATATGATCTGACAGAGCTGAAAATTCTGGCTGCAAGACTGTGTAAAGGACCTGAATATGTATCCTTGAAGTGTAGAAGTGATACATACTACGACTACCTCTAATAAAACCTGTTAAAGTTCATGAAACAGAGACTAGGCATCTTTCTGCCAAAATCTATGCATACAACTTAACATCACTGTTGAGCAAGCATATCTGATAACAGTTTTGAACTGTTGATGGGATTTTACTTGGCTATGATAGAACTATAATCACAAATATTAAAGAAGAATAGTTTAACATCCCCTCTTGCAAAAAGATTCCAGCAGCTACAATGGAAGAAGATCAATGATTTCTGTTAAAATCTTATATAATTCTGCTACTGGCACTTTTCCTATTAGAGTATTCTTAACAGCTATCTGAATTTCATCTAGTATGATACATTTCTTCAACTAAACAAGGTAAGAATCTGAAAGTGTTAGTAGTTTGGTTTTCCCCATATACTTTTGGAATTGTGTCTCCTTGTCAGGGGTTACAATCATTGTGTCTAAATGCAGCTTTTGGTAAAACTGGGCATATTATTTTTTTATACTTCTATTAGGTTACTATCATTACAGCAGAACCACTTCTGATTCACTGTCTGCACATGAAAATTGAATCTTAGAATTAATACTTCATCTAGTTTATCATCCTGTGCCCGCAATCTGCTTACTGCCCTATAATTGGACATTTTGAGATTTTCATGCAGTTAGCTTGTATCAGGAAATCACTATTGTGGAATTTACTCTTCTTACATATAATTATCCGCAGTGGTGCTGCAGTAGCATTGTTGCCTCACAGTAAGAGGTTCTCACGTTCAATTCTCGGCTGGAGTGCAGGGAGTGCCTTCTGTGTGGAGTCTGCATGTCCTCCCTGCGGTTGGTTGGGTGTTCGAAAGACATGCGTAAATGGGCGTGCCTTCATTGAAGGTTGAACATCGAGCTGGTACCTCGGCATTCGTGAAAAGCTACTGCCAATCATTAGCAGACTGGAGTTCCGCTCTGGCAGCCCCTAACCAGGAAAAGCCGAAAAACCAACAACTCTTCTTGCATATCATAAAGGCAAGGGAAACTTCTCCTGTAATTGGGAATAGAGTTATGTTTTCCAATTAAATAATTTGCTTTTTCCTAAAAGCATAGTCTCTGTAACTTCAGCTTCCATGAATCCCATACATTTATATTGAAACTATCATGTTTTTCAACCTATATACTCCAACAGACACTGACATATACATCCCTTCAGGTTTTTAATCGATAAAATCAAAGGGTCCGGACTTAAGGATTTGCTATGCTTGTTAGGTTCTTGCAGCCATGCCTGCCAAGTGAATTCTAAATTATCTGTCATTAGGCAGGTGGTCTGTCTATAAAGTTAGCTTGTACTCCTTGAAATAATTTAGAAATCCAAGCAGCTACAGTTAGCACTGTTCTTGATTATATGCATGTAAAAATTGTCTTATTGAGCAAACCCTCCAGATTTTTATTAATCATATTTCCTTCATGAAACCTTTGATGACTCTGTGAGATATCATGAGCATATTTACAATAATGTAGAATACTCCATTGTCAATTACCAGAAGTCGTACAATGCAAGACTTTCAGAACTTTGTTCACGTTTCTTTGTAAGAGTTTTATAAATTTTGTTTGACTTGTTTGTGCCACTGTCAAGCTATGTAAATAGTTAATACTTTGTAATACATCTTTAAAAGTACACTGTAATAAGCATATTTTAACTAATTTGTCCAATTGATGGGAGAAGAGGGTAGCCTCAGTCCATCTGAGCTGGGAATTGTTAGTTATTGTGTTTGTTATTCTAAGTGCCTTTTTCTCTGGTTTTACTGTTTTAATGCATTAGCGTGTTCCTTTTTTACTGTTTTTACTGTTTGTGCCTGCTTATTACCTGCACTTGTTTTGCACTGAAATATTGCTTAGTTAGTACAGACTAGATCCAGACTTGCTGAATCTAGCCCGTTTTTCATACACTTGAACTTAAATCCAACCATCTTACGTTAAAAAGTGCTCCCTGCACCCTTGTGACAGAAAAGTCTGGCTTGTCTGAGCTGGGGATTGCTGGAGGCTTGTCTGAGCTGAGGATTGCTGGAGGAAGGATCATTGTGTTACTTCCTATTGGCAAGCTAGTTTGAAACTGTTTAATTTCACCCATATATAAGTCTCATGTTTGGTCATAGCGGCACACCACACAGCAGACCCTAGTGGTATCTTGTATAGATGTAAATGCCTAGAAACTATTTTCCCTAGACACCAGTTAGTGAAACCCTCTCAGTTTCCCCTGCTGCTCTCTGGGCAGTGCAGCTGTGCACTTCTGCACTGCAGGCAACTCAGTTGAGCATTGAGTAGCATAGCCTCACTTTTCATCCCTGATCTGCTATAGAATATGTCCCCTTGTTAATCTCAGAGCAATAACTGATCTAGTCTGCCCTCTCACAAATTAGTACTTAAGAATTACCTGCTACTATGGACAGTCAATTTCCCAACATTTCTCCAACCAGCTTGATTGACATGGGCAAACTGAGGAAATATAGCAATTGCCTCATGTATACGTACGACCATTTTTTCCTAAAGAAAACAAATACAGTATATGAGAGATGTAACTATACTATGAAACTCAAATCAGTCTTCTCACGTAAAAATAAACAAGACATCAAACATGTTGTCAATACACACACACCTCTCTACTCACACAAGATAAGATCAAGACACATAAACCCACATTACTGACTAAGAGCCTACCAAAACAAAAGAGAACTCATATGTGCAACCAACCTACACATACTGGTACACAAACAGAATCCACCACTACACATAACAACATACATATCAGTGTCTCAACAATTAAGTCTCTAAGCCAAAATACCTCAAAACCTAATGTTCTAGTCATAGATGACTCACTAGTGAGACACACAGATGTCCCACTCACCAGGTTGGACAATGAGAAGGTCATGGTCAGCTGCCTGTCTGGTACCCAGATCCATCAAATTATGCACATGCTCAAGTCACTCAGCAACAATTACAGTTATGACTCTGTCACAGTACATGTTGGAGAGAATGACTTGAGATGTACCTCTCTGGACTATATGAAGAGACACATGACTAAACTCACAGACTATGTGTCCCAGGCAGTATGTCCCTAGCCCTAAACAGCATTCTACCTTCATCTAGGATGATGCCACAAAACAGACAAAAAATGATTGATTTCAATAATTGGCTTAGCTTCAGGTGTCGCTCTAGGGGGATCCAGTATCTGATAACCTGGGAAGACATAGTCGACAGAGCATGCTGCTTTGCCAGAGATGGCCTTTACCTGTTGTAGATCAATGAGTGTGTATATACCTTTAAAAAGCTAGCCAAGGGCTTGCACCAGAGTATAAATACTGAGCACGTGCAAGCCTGACTGCCATTTTGTAGTTAGCTGTTGAGATGTGAACATGTATGTATGTAAGCTCTGTTTATTAACTAGTTTGTTCATATTTAATGATGCTGCTATCCATCCTGATGTGTTTATATATATTAAAGCATCTAAATGAAATCCTAAGCCTTCTTGTTATATGTATTAGAGACAATCGAGTGACATGGTGTCAGAAGTGGCATATTTAAAAGACATGGTACCAGAAGCAGCATATCTAAAAGGGCCAGAAGTCAGAACTGGCATACTAAAGGGGCATGACGTTTAAAATGGCTTGCCAAAAATGATCTAAGGCACTTATCCAGATGCTGGTGGAATATACAGCAGTGGACCATCTCAAAACTGTGCATACTTTGTAAAACAGGTCAGAAACAAATTTCAGGTATTAAAATCTTGCTCAGTACTATTTCTTTTTGCATAATATGAAACAGGGCATACAAAATGTTCTAAGTAACATTTGCATAAGCAAATATGTATGATATTGCTAAAACTATCAAATTACTACAGAAATGTTTGCAATAAAGTCTGAATTGCATAAAACAAATAAAATAAAGGGAAATGACCACATTTTTTGCAAAGCATGTGTATTTTCATATTAAGCAAAGATATCCGAGTTTTCAGACAAGTATAAACTGTTTGCATGTTTGTGCAGTGTTACAATAAAGTTATTTCACAAAGTAAAGCCATTACAAGGCATATTTTACAAAGTACAGCCATTGCAAGGCATATTTCACAGAGTACATTCATTACAGAGCATATTTCACAAAGTAAAGTATTTTGAAGAGTTTATTGTGCATTTGAATGTCGTTACAAGCTCACAGCACAGTTTTTTTTGCACATAATTACAAGGGCCATATTTTCAGTGTGTTTCTGCATATTTTGTGGGCATGGCAGACAGATTTCGAAAACCCAGTGCACTTGTGTTTGACAATAATATTGCTGAGAACTGGAGAGTGTTTGAGCAAGAGTATGACATTTTCAGACAGGCTGCATTTTCTGATAAAGATAACCATACAAAGACATTTATTCTACTTAATTTAGCTGGGTCAGAAGCTATAGGAAGGGAATGCTCATTTGTGTATGCACCTGCTTTTAGGCTGGAAAGGGGAAAACTGTCATATTGTTGTACAGGATAAGTCAAGGGAAGACCCAGAGAGCTTAAAATGCAAATTTAAAGAAATATGTAACCCCCAGACAAATGTTACAATGGAGAGGCACTTATTTAACACAAGGGATCAAAAAAAGCCTTGCAAAACTTTTGCATCATATATAACTGACCTGAGAAATAAAGCTAAAATGTGCAAATTTGGTGACTTAAGAGATGAGTTGAAAAAGGGCAGACTTGTATGTGGTATAATGGATAATGCAGTGAGAAAGATTTTGCTTTGTGACAGTGATTAAACTGTGAATAAGGCCATTAAGATTTGTCAGATATATGAGCTTACAAAAAAGCACACAGATATGCTTACAAATGAGAGCAACTATAGAAGGCACAGTGATAAAGCTTATGTTGATAGTATGCAGGATATGTTTAAGAGAAACAGGCCCAAGCACATGGTAGCTGTAACCCCTGCAGCACCTACTGGTTAACCCCAGAAGTTTCTTGCACATTGCAGACTTTGCACAGTCTCAGTGAAGCACGAGTGAGTCAGCACACACAAAACATGGGCCCTAATCTGGTTTCATTGCGAACTGTTGTAAGTGTGGTGGAAGTCATGTATTTTGTGTGGTCAAGAGGCATGTTCAGTCATCATTAGGGCTCAGACACTCTTTGAAAATGGGACTAATTTCATTTAATAAGGACGTCCATCGTGATGGCTTAAAAGACCACAACTCTAATTCTGCCCAGCACATTTTTCTACCTATGCAGATTTTTTTGAAGACAAACTAGATAAACTTCCAGTTGCATACTCCATGAAGTTAGACCCAGAGTTCAGTCCAGTTATCAGGCCAGCACGCAAAGTTCCAGTAGCCGTGCATAACAGAGTTAAAGCTGAACTAGATAAAATGGTGCAACAATGTGTGATTTGTCCAGTCAAAACTCCAACAGAATGGGTATCTTCCATGGTGGAAGCTTATAAGAAAAGCTCAGATGACATCAGAATATGTATTGATCCATGAGATTTGAAGAAAGCACTAAAAATACCTCATCATCCAATGCGCACAGTCAAAGAAGTCACAGGCTTGATGCCAAATGCCACTATTTTTTCTGTGTTAGATGCAAAGAGTTCATTTTGGCAAATTCAGCTTGACAAAAAATCTTCAATGCTCACTACATTCAGTACTCCGTTTGACAGGTACAGATTTTTGAGAATGCCATTTGGGATAAGTCTTTCACCGTGCAATGGAGCAAATTTTTTTCTGGGTATCCTTGTGGTATTATAGTAGACAACATATTGGTAGGAGGTTGTGATGAAGCAGAACATGGCAGAAACTTCAGAAAAGTTCTAGAAGGGGCATGTCAAGTGAATCTTAAGCTCAATGCATACAAATGCAAATTCAGGCTAAAAGAAGTTTTTTATGTTGGTCATTTATTCATGAGTACAGGCCTACAATCAGACCCTTCAAAACAAGCAGCCATTCTCAAAATGCCAGCTCCAGACAATGCTCAAGCTCTGCAACATTTTCTTGGCAAGGTCATCTACCTAGACAAGTTCATTCAAGACTTAAACCAGCATTCAGCACCACTCAGAGAGGTGACACGTAAAGATGTATCCTGGTCCTCGTTAGAGCAACACCAAAGAATATTTGATGTCCTGAAACAGAAAATTGCTAGTCTGCCAACACTCAGATATTTTGATGTTCACAAGCCAGTTACACTTTCCTGTGATGCTTCAAAATTTGGACTTGGTGCAGTTATTTTACAAGAGGATCAACCTGTTATCTATGCATTGAGAACTCTTACCCAAACTGAAGAGCAGTACGTCCAGATTGACAAAGAGCTTTTGGCAATTGGGTTTGCATGTTCATAGGTTCATAGGTTCATAGGATCATACTAGGCTATCTGCCCTAGGGCATTTATAAGCTTAGCCAGAGTATGTTTGGCTTTCACCACCCATTTTAAATTAATTTTGCTATGCCCTTTTTCGAGGTTAGTATACTGTGCCTCTGTCTAACAGTGACACAGAAGTGATACCCGGAGAAAACCTATGATCTCCCATCCACTCATCAAGATTCCTCTTGAAGAGAGTCAATGAGGGACTCTGCCTAACCTGGACTGGGATTTTATTCCAGAGTGAAGGGAGCCTCTGGGTTATGAATCTGTCCCTCCAGCATGTCCTATTTATTTCAATGCTGAGGTTCAAGTCTCTCGAGCGTGTAGATCGATGGGATTTGGATTTTTTGAGGTGCAGCATGTCCCTTAATTCCAGGTTGGACATGGCTTTATACGTCAGGCACAGGTCGCCTCTGAGCAGGTGGTATGCCACTGAGTAGAGCTGGAGTTTCTTTAACCGGGCAGCATATGGCACCTGTTTGAGCCCCTTGATCCTCTTGGTGAGGTACTTTTGGGGTCTTTCCAGTTGCTGCAGGTGTTTGGTAAGGTACATCCCAAAAGGGGCATTGTACTCGATTATGGGCCTGATGAGGGATGAGTAAAGAAGCACGATGACCTCCCCTAATCTAGATGTGAATCCCTTCATGATTAGGTGGGCTATATAAAATGTTTTTCTAACCACTTTGGCCACGTGGCTGTCAAATGCGAGATTGCTATCAACTTGGGTCCCCAGGTCCCTAATTACTTCTTCTGTACTTAATGGATTACCACCTATGTGGTAATTTGTGGGCACTTTGTTTTTGCCAAAGGGGATGACTATACACTTTTTGGCATTTAGCTTGAGGCCATGGCTCTGGCACCAGTTGTCTGTTTCTACGAGGCCCTTTTGGAGGATGCTTGTGTTGGCTGGAGAGTCGATTATGGTGCACAGTTTGCAGTCATCTGCGAACTTGGTCAGCCACAGTCCTTCTGTGTTGGCCTGTACCTCCAAGAAATATATACCGAACAAGAGAGGTCCCAGGACTGAGCCTTGTGGAATGCCACTTGTAACTGGTTTGGAGTCTGACATAGCTCCAGCAATTCTAACCATGTGGGTTCTGTCCTTGATCCAGTTTGCAACCCATCTAGTGACATAGGGGTTTATATTTAAGCTGGTGAGCTTATCTATAATGTCCGAGTGGGGTATTGTATCGAAGGCTTTTGCGAGGTCCAGGTAGGCTGTGTGGACCACCTTCCCTTTGTTAATGGCCTTGGTGACTGTTTCAAAGAAGTTGACCAGGTTTAAGAGGCAGGATCTGCCCTTAACAAAGCCGAACTGGGTAGGATCCAGTGTCTGTAGGTCCCCAATATCTTTATTTATGAGGTCCATGATGATCCTTTCCATAGCTTTGCAGACCAAGCTAGTCAGGCTTATGGGGCGATAGTTTCTAGGGTCCGTTGAGGCACCACCTTTGTGGAGAGGGATCACTGTTGCTGTACGCCACTCTTTGGGTACATATCCTGTAGTAAGGCTGAGATTGAACAGTAGTTTTATGTTTGGGTTTAGCTCTTCTTCGAGTTCATGTAGGATGCAGCCCGGGACACCGTCTGGTCCCATTGATGCTGTGTTTTTTGCTTTGGAGAGGGCGGCTCTTATCTGAGCATCTGAGATGTCAGGGGGATAGCACTCTGCTGGGATAGATATTTGCCCTTTTGGTGGGGGGGGGGGGAGTTTGCACTGAACCTGTCAGCTAGGATGTTGGCAATGTCTGTGGGTTCGGTGTATTTTTTGTCATTTTGGACTAATTCTGAGCATATCTGGGAATTCCCACCAAGGTTCCTAACATAACTAAAGAAAGCCTTGTGATTATCCTTAGTGTCCTGTGCAATGTTTCTCTCGAAGCTGGCCTTAGATGATTTTATGAGTGCCCTTAGTTTTTTGCTAATACTGATCAGAGATGACTTCCCTTTTTGGGATTTTGCTCTATCATGTAGTAGCTTCCTCCTTCTATTGTATAGTTTGTTTATGGCTGGGTCCACCAGATAGGGCGTCTGCCTTTGGAGGATTGGGTCTTGGTTTTATTTGGGATTGCATGATCCATGCATTCCTGATGGTGTTCATAGAATGCATTTATAAAGGATTCTGCGGTCTGGGCCATATTTTCCACAGGCCCGGGGGCTTTGAAGGAATCCACCTCGGTTTTGAGGAGTGTGAAATTTGCTTTAGAGAAGTTTTTCACTGTGGTTTTCTGGGCAGGGGGTGGGGTCGGGATGTGAATATCCAGTGAGATCAGTTTATGGTCTGATCTTACCAGTGAGGGATACACTTCTGGTCTGGAGCATAGAGTCCCCATGTTGGTGATGATCAGGTCCAGTATGTTTTCCCCTCTTGTGGGAGTGGTAACAAGTTGTTCCATAGCATTTGAGTTTATGAATTCTAGGAACCTTTGGGCTAGGGTGTTGGAGCTAGAGTAATGCTCCCAGTCTATGTTTGGGAAGTTGAAGTCGCCCAATATAATGGTGTTTAGAGAGACCTTCATATTTTCCAGTGTTCTCAGGAAGGCCAAGTGGGGTTCCTCGGTTTGGGAGGGTGGTCTGTAGTAGGCTATAAACTGGAAGGCAGTTTTACCCACTGTTAGTTGCACATGGATAGTCTCTGATGCTTCGTGCTTTGCCACCAACCTGGAGGTGTGGGTATCTTTGATGAATATCGATACTCCCCCTCCTTTTGTTGTTCGGTCCACATTTTGGGGCCGAAAAGCATGGTATGAGGTATAACCTGGTAGTGCTGGGGTGCTCTCGGGAGCCCTGAACCCGGTTTCTGTTACTGCATAGATATCGATGTTCTCCATGCTAAGGAGAGCTTCAAGTGCGTGCATCTTGAGGTTGAGACTTTTGGCGTTGAGTAGCATTACTCTTAGTTTCTTATCCCTTGTGATACCTATGGAGGTGGGTTTGTCTTTTGAGCCTTGCCTAAAAAGGCACTATGGGGGTAGCTAGAGCCTTTGCCAATATCCGAAAGCCCAGGGGTGACAGTTGCAAGCCATCCCTAGCGAAGCATCATGGCTTGTCAAGCATATCATCCCAGGCTGACAGGCATTGGATCCCCTTTGAATGACACCAGTACTTAAGCCAATTGTTGAAATTGATCATCTTGTCTTCATATTGTGGCATCATTCTTGGTGAGGGTAAGATGCTACTCAAGGTCAGGGTCATACCGGCCTGGGCTACATGCTCAGAGAGCTCCTCTATGTCTCTTTTCATGTAGTCCAGGGAGGTACGTCTCAGGTCATTCACACCAGCATGGACAATGACTGAGTCATATTTGTACTTGCCTTGGAGTGACCTAAGTGCTTGTGTTATGTGGCGGATCCTAGCGCCCGATAGGCTGCTCACCGTGACCTTCTCCTTGTTCAGCCTGGTGAGCGGGACGTCAGTGTGCCTGACGATAGAGTCACCTATTACAAGTGTATCAGGTGTGTTGTTTAGCCTTAAGGGCTGTGACTGTTCGGCACACTGGCTTTGTGGGATATGTGTTGCACGTGTTTTGTTTTGGGGTAGCGGTTGCTTGGGTGTCTGCTTTGGAGGTCTCTGCTGCTTAGGCAGATCTTTATTTAGAGCCTCAGTATGTTTTGTGTGATTATGTGTTTGGTTTGCTGTCGTGGTAGGTCTATGTGAGACTGGAATTGTAGTGAGTGTGGTTTCCTTTTCCTCCTGACTGGTTATGTCAGTACTGAGTTGTGAGAGCTTAGCCTCCAGTTTGGCTATATGGTTGCATCTCTCACATGTGTTAGAATTTGTTGGGAGGAGGAGAGGGTTGTCTGTGTACATGAGGCAGTTGTAACATTGCCTCAAGATTCCCAAGTTCACTAGCTGGACCGGAGAGGAGATTGACAACTGACCTTTGGACATGCTAGAGTAATATTGGGAATTCCTTTTTTAATTGAAAACAAGGGCCAATGGGGAGTGAGGGTGTAGTGCTTTTAATTTTTAGTGCTGACTTATATAATTGCTTTAGTGAGCAAGTGCCAGGTAACTTAAGTGCAATGTGTTACAGGTAACTTAAATGCAAAAACGGCAAACAGTAACTTTCTTTTAAGTGAAACAAGGAAATAAGTACAGTAAGCAATGCAGATATCACTAGGGATCCACAAAAGCGCTGAGAAACTGTGTTTTAGGTGGAATTAGCATTCCAGGGAAATAACAAGCAAACAAACAACAAGCATACAAACAAAGCTAGATTCAGCAGGCCTGGATCTAGTCTATGCTACAGCAAACAAGGTGTACCAATTTCAGTAAGAAACAGTTCAAATATGCAGGCACTATAAACCTTTAACCAGAAATTCCCAGCTCAGAAGGGCAGAGTCCAGCCTCTCCTCCCACAAGAGTGCAGACCACGAACCTTCTTAATGTAAAATAACTGGCCTGAAGCCCAAGTGCATACACCAGAACTAATACACTTTAGGAATAACAGACCCTGAGCTCTCAATCAGCAGTTCCCAACTTAGAAGGATGAAAGCTACCTGTCCTGCCACCACAGTGCATGCCACAAACCTTCCTAATGTAAAACAACTGGTCTGAAGCCCAAGTGCTTAATCCAAAAGACTTAGAATGATAGCTACACTTTAATCAAGTTACTACCAAGCATTAATAAATACAATTGAATACTTTAAAAAATGCCTGGATTAGTGCTCAAGTTATACAAACAAAGCTAGATTCAGCAGGCCTGGATCTAGTCTATGCTACAGCAAACAAGGTGTACCAATTTCAGTAAGAAGCAGTTCAGATATGCATGCACTACAAGCCTTCAACCAGAAATTCCCAGCTCAGAAGGGCAGAGTCCAGCCTCTCCTCCCACAAGAGTGCAGACCACGAACCTTCTTAATGTAAAATAACTGGCCTGAAGCCCAAGTGCATACACCAGAACTAATACACTTTAGGAATAACAGACCCTGAGCTCTCAATCAGCAGTTCCCAACTTAGAAGGATGAAAGCTACCTGTCCTGCCACCACAGTGCATGCCACAAACCTTCCTAATGTAAAACAACTGGTCTGAAGCCCAAGTGCTTAATCCAAAAGACTTAGAATGATAGCTACACTTTAATCAAGTTACTACCAAGCATTAATAAATACAATTGAATACTTTAAAGAATGCCTGGATTAGTGCTCAAGTTATACAAACAAAGCTAGATTCAGCAGGCCTGGATCTAGTCTATGCTACAGCAAACAAGGTGTACCAATTTCAGTAAGAAGCAGTTCAGATATGCATGCACTACAAGCCTTCAACCAGAAATTCCCAGCTCAGAAGGGCAGAGTCCAGCCTCTCCTCCCACAAGAGTGCAGACCACGAACCCTCTTAATGTAAGATAACTGGCCTAAAAGCCCAAGTGCTTAAACCAGAATTAATACAGTTTTAGAATAACAGACACTGAGCCCTCAGTCAGCAGTTCCAAACTTAGAAGGATGTAAGCTACCTGTTTTGCCACTACAGTGCAGACCACAGACCCTCTCAATGTAAAACAACTGGTCTGAAGCCCAAGTGTTGAAACTAAAAGGCTTAGAATGAGTTACACCAAGCAGTAATAAATACAATTGAGTACTTTTAAGATGATGCAAAAGCAAAATAAAGTAGGAAGAAACACAAGTACAGTAAAAGCAGATGAATTTTTTTTTTCTTTCAGAAAAGTAGCAAAAGCAGTAGTAAATACAATTCTCATGCAGTGCAAGCTGGCACACTTGAATATGTAGCAATATTAGTCCATACACAGTTTGAAAAAATGTAATTAAATTAAAAAGGACTAAAAGCAAGTGCAGAAAGGGTTAATTAGGTAGAATGCGGTAAAGAGATGGGCCTGGGGGAGTGTCTTAGATCAAATCTACAGTAGGGCGGGCACTGCAAAAGCCACCAAATTTAAACTACAACCAAGAACTGGGAGGGCGGGTGGGCAAAACAGTTTCAACACAGATGTGAGGAATGTGCAAATTATAAAGCCAAAAAATATATACTGTTCTCTCTCTCTCTCTCTCTCTCTCTATATATATATATATATATATATATATATATATATATATTTACAACAGATATCTAAGCAAACAATTTAGCTCTATAATACAGAATAATACAGTAAAGTATACTCAGCTCTATATATTTGCAGATAGTTCTGTAAGGCTGTCTCTCAAACTAAGGTCCCAGTTTGAATGCAGATTGTTAATTAACAGGACACACAACACTAGCTAAATTATATAGCTGAAGACAAGGCAGGAAATGAGGGGGGTGGGGAAAAAGTTTCAACACAGATGTGAGGAATGTTCAAATTATAAAGCCAAAAATATATACTGTTCTCTCTCTCTCTGTATATATATATATATATATATATATATATATATATATATATATATATATACACAACAGATATCTAAGCAAGCAATTTAGCTCTATAATACAGAATAATACAGAAAAGTATACTCAGCTCTATATATTTGCAGACAGTTCTGTAAGGCTGTCGCTCAAACTAAGGTTCCAATTTGAATGCAGATTGTTAATTAACAGGACACACAACACTAGCTCAATTATATAGCTGAAGACAAGGCAGGAAATGAGGGGGGTGTGGAAAAAGTTTCAACACAGATGTGAGGAATGTGCAAATTATAAATCCAAAAAATATATACTGTTCTCTCTATATATATATACAACAGATATCTAAGCAAACAATTTAGCTCTATAATACAGAATAATACAGAAAAGTATACTCAGCTCTATATATTTGCAGATAGTTCTGTAAGGCTGTCTCTCAAACTAAGGTTCTGATTAGGTTTATGGCAGACCTATCCAGATCTAAACAGACCACCAACCATTAGTCACTATCCAGAGAAAGCCAATGCATTCAGCCACAGCCCAACTGCAACAGATGGTGATGAGCTTGCAAAATTTCAATCTTGTCTACAAGAAAAGCAAACTTATTTGTCTTGCTGATGTATTATCCATATCACCCAGAAATGCCACTGAACAGAATGACAGTCGAGGTTTTCATTTGTTTGATGAGACATTTTTCTTCCACATGTCATGATGAGCTGAGAGAACACACAGCCACAGATCCAGTTTTACAGAGGCTCAACCACTTTATCAGTCAAGGATGGCCTTCAAAGCAATCTAGTTTACCTCACGAACTGCAACCTTACTTTCCATACAGAGATGAGATTTTGTCTGACAAAGGTATCATTATGAAAGGTCCAAAAGCTATTGTTCCAAAGTCCTTGCACCCTGACTACATTACTATTTTGCATTGTGGTCACACAGGAACTGGATCTACCAAAAGAAGGGCGAGAGAGATAGTATTTTGACTTTCTATGTCTTGGTCCATATGTAATAGCACTAAGCCACATCAACAGACAGAACCACTTCAGCTTAAACAGATTCCAGGACTACCTTGGTCGACAGTAGCCACTGATATCTTCAAGTGGAATGGTCAATATTATTCGATGTTAGAAGAATCTTTCTCCAATTCGTTCATGATCAACTTACTTCCTAACCTAGAATCTAGTAATGTCTTTACTAAGATGAAGCATCATTTTGCTATACAAAGAAGTCTGCACAGTTATTTCAGACAATGGCACACAGTTTACAAGTCAACAGTTCAAGAGATTTGCTGAGGAATGGGACTTTACTCATGTCACAAGCAGTCCAGAGTACCCACAGTCAAATGGCTTGGCAGAATGCACAGTGTAAAGTGCAATACAGTTACTAGAGAAATCAAAATGAGACAATACTGATGTTTTCTAGAATCTCTTAAATCTCAGAAATAGTCCTCGTGATAAACATCTTGCTTCACTTGCTCAGAGACTTCTGTCGAGACAAAGCAAAACCACATTATCAATTAGTAGCCCATTGTTGGTTCCATGTGTATGTGTCAAAAGCAACAGATCAGTGAGAAACAATCTGTTGAGAAACACCTATCGCTGAAGTCCTACTACAATAAGACGAGCAGACTGCTCAATCCATTACGAGAGGGAGAAGTGGTTAGGATGCAGATGTCCAAAGGTTATGATTGGATTGGTGTCGTGAAGAATATTGGTCCAAAGCCAAGATCATATATTGTAGAATCAGAAGGAGCAACTTTTAGGTGGAATTGGAAACATTTCAGACCAGTATCTAAGCCTGTATTGCAGCAAATAGCCTGTGAGAAAGACTACTTATCTCAGAGTGAGTTGTCCAGTGTTCCAATTCCAGAGGAAATTCCAGAGGACATTCCTGTTCCTATGACAAATCCAGAAGTTCTTGATATGAGTTATGCACCGCAGACTGTCCCTGTTGCTAAATCTAATCCCAACTGTTATGTTACAAGATATGGTTGAATCTCTAAATCCTGTAGTAGATACCAAGCAACTTGGACATGAATGTTGTGTTTTGTTTCTAATGTACATAGTAATGCATGCCTAATTCTGATATTCTTTTGCATGAAGGGCAATCTTTTTAAGAGGGAGTATGTAGATCAATGAGTGTGTATATACCTTTAAGAAGCTATCCAAGGGCTTGCACCAGAGTATAAACACTGAGCACATGCAAGCCTGACTGCCATTTTGTGTTAGGAGATGTGAGCATATAGGTATGTAAGCTCTGTTTGATAACTAGTTTGTTCATATTTAATGATGGTGCTATCCATCCTGATGTGTTTGTATATATTAAAGCATCTAAATGAAACCCCAAGCCTTCTTGTTATGTGTATTAGAGACAAATGAGTGACACCTGTCTCCTCAAGGCTTTTGGATACTGGCAAATATGCTTGCCTTCTCCATAGTGCGTGTTTTAGGCAATGTCAAAACAACAAAACTTCAGACATAAAGAAATCTACTAGAGACAAACTCGTGGTCATGTTGCTTATTGGTAGGAGCTTAAACAGTAAACTGCACCACTTGAAAGCACTCCTCACCTTGGAAGATGCTGACATCTGTGCAATCACTGAGAATTGGTTCAAGGCCACTGAGAACATCCAGGCTGTGCAAGGCTACAATGTCTTCCACACGTTCAGACTCTAAAACGAGCATGAAAGATCCAGAAGTGAAGGTGTATCCATTTTCATTAACTCCAAATACACCTTGAGACAGGTAAAACATTATGACACTCATGAGCCATTTCAGGTCCAAATAATTATAGGCAAAATAACCTACCACATCATTGCTAGCTACAGGTCCCACACCATGAGCTAGAAGCATACTACCTACTTTGACTTGCTAGAGTCACTCAGTATACAGCCAAACATCTTTTTCATGGGAGATTTCAACTATCCTTCCATCCATTAGGTGACTTACATGAGCACAAACATGATCGTTCTGAGGTTCCTGGGTTTTGTTAATTCAAATGCCCTAAAACAGTTGGTCTGCACCCCCAGAAGGGGCTCAAATGTCCTAGACCTAGTGCTCACCAACATGGGGGGGCACTGAACTATTACATGTGTGCTCTCCTCCCTAGTAAGGTCTGACCATAAATAAGTCTTGTTTGAAGTAAACATCAGACCTGACACCCACAGGAGCAAAACAAAAAAACAAAAAAAAAAACGAAAAGTTTTTCCAAAGCTAGCTATAGCCTACTAAGAGATGGTATAAAAAGCTTCAAAGCAATTGCTAACATAGTCAACAATGAGTGAGTTCACAATTGCCATATATAACCACTTAAACAAATGTATTGACACAGCTGTACCTGACAGGAATAAACCATGTCCTTAAAATAAATAAATAAATAAATAAATAAATAAATAAAATAAAATAAAAAAAATAAGCCACCCTGGTGGACTGTAAGTGTAAATAAGTTATATAAGAAAAGAAAGAAACTGATATCCAAGAACAAGAGGGAACTTACTCAACAGAGAACGAATACTCTCTACAGCTTGAACATATAAATCAGATATCTTGTAAAGTCCTCTAAGGCTTGCTACGAGACTAAATTAGCATCCCTAGCTAAAGACAACAATAAGGCATTCTTTAGCTATGTCTGAAACCTAAAAGGGAATGCCCAGCTGTGTGCTGAACTTATAGTGGAAGGTATCACTCATGCTGAACCACTCATGCTGAACCCGAGGAAACTGTAATCTAGTAGCTGACAGATTTGGCAATAACTTCACTCCCTGTCCTCTCCAGCCATACCCCAGAGCACTCCTGACACTAGTCATCTACCGAGTATCTCCAAAATACAGATCATAGAAGCACTCTCCAAGGCTAAAAGCACAGCCTCTATGGGAACAGATAACATCCTAGGTTGCTTACTATATAATCTAAAACAAGACCTAGCAGAACTACTTGGTACTCTATTTGACCATAGCCTGAGAACTGGCTTTTTTCCTGCAAAGTGAAGAACAGCTACAATAATCTCCTTGCACAAAAGAGTCCATCAATAGACCCAGGAAACTATCAATCCATAAGCCTAAAGAGCCTTATCTGCAAGGCTGTGGAAATAATTATCATGGACCTTATCAACAAAGACACAGGTGACCTTCAAACTCTTAACCTGGCCCAGTTTGGTTTCATCAAGGTTAGATATTGCTTAATTAACCTGGAGGACTTCTTTGAGAATGTCATCAAAGCCCCAGATGAGAGCAAAGCAGTACACACTGCTTATCTTGATTTAGCCAAGGTGTGTTGACATGATCCCTGACTCTTCACAAAATCTCACCAAGACAACACTAATATATAGACTGTATTTTATATAGCATATATCATGGATAGAGGTAGATTAAAAATAAAGACGATGGCTGGGTGCACAAGTCCCAGGATGAAAAAGTGCCCAATCCTGGTAGGCGCACTTGTACCAGGACTGGAAAAAAAATGGTAGTGTAGAATCATCAAGACATGGAAATATTCCTATAATCGGGCTAGGCCAGGGTCAGGGGGTGGATGGCCTCTCTGTCGTAGAAGAAAGTAGCAGTCCACAAAAATCACAAAAACTGATAGGCCAAAAAAGAGCCATACAGATGACAAAGTGGACTGTTAAGGATAAGGAAGAAATTATGTATTGTTACTATTACGCAAGAAGCCCAGAATTTCCAGACAAAAGATATACGTAAAGATTAAGACAGAAATTAGAGGAAAGAAAAATACTTCCATAAGCTTGAAATAAAAATTAGTGTTCATTAATACAACAGCTATAGACCACAAAACATTGTGTCATTTGAAACAAGAAGTGAATGAGGAACTGTGAAAATTTAAAGAACAAAATTTTGAGATGTTTGAAGGGTAAAAAAAGAACTATGGACATGGGAAAGAAAGAGAGATCTGATATGGTACAATATTTATGCAAAGGAGAAAGCCAAATTAATCAAGACAAAAAAGGCAGCCCCAAAGATATTCGAAGAAAAATATAGGCTAAGGCATCCAGATATGGAAAATTTCACAATAAAAAACAATAAGACCACACAGAGGGAATGTAGAATAGAAGATTAGTCAAGTAGAAGTTAAAAACAGAAACTGAAGTTATGGAATATTTGTGAAGTGAAGGATTCTGTGTAGAAAGTCTAACGCAGGTCATATCAAAGCCTGATGGAACAACTAGTCCCCAAAAGTAAAGAGAAACAAGAAGAGCAGGAGACATCTGGAGGAGAAATATGGACATGGGAAAGAAAAAGATTTAATATGCTGCAATATTTATGCAAAGGAGAAAGCAAAACTGATCAATGCAAAAAGAGCAGCACCAAAGATATTTGAAGAGACATAAAGGCAAAGACATCTGGATATGGAAAATTTTACAGTACAAAAATAAGAAAACAAAGAGGAAAAGAAGAAAAGAGGACTAGTAATGAAGAGGTTAAAGAAATAGAAACTACAGTTATGGGGTACCTGCAAAGTGAAAGATTTAATGTAGAAAATTTAACTCAGATAACAACACAACAGGATAGAGCAATGGGCACCCAAATTAGGGAGAAACCAGTGGAGCAGGAAGCATCTAATCAGTTGAAATATGAAGATACTTTGGAGCATCCCACAGGAAACCAGTACAAAGGTTCAGTTGGAGTTATACAGCAAGGGAAAGAGCAGGAAACTGGCAACTCTTACACAGTTAATATCATGGACTGATAGGCCAGTGAGTTCTCATATGAAACAGCAATGGATGACACAGGGTGAAACTGAAGAGAATGTGGCACAGGAAGACGCTCTGGAGCTTTCTATAGAATACTCGCAGGGAATGCCGAACAAAGAATGTGCCCTCAGTTTAGAAGAAAACTATCAAAGAGAAGAGTTGCTTGATTTAATAGAGATGGATAGACATATTACGATCAATGAAAGAAATATACTGCAGAAGGTCAATAAAAACCCAAAAGTTAGAAGTTTGATAAAACAAATGAATACAGTAATTAGGACTGTCCCAGAGCTTCATGCAATGTAACAGAAGTAAATAGGATACATTACTGTGCAGCCAAATTAATAACAGATAGATTCCTACCACAAGAACACAGGGTAGTAAGGGAAAGGACAGGGAGAAATCGAATGTCATCATGGAAGTATCGAATAGAGAAAACTATAAAGGAATTAAGACAGGAAGTATCACTGTTACAAGAGTACAGAAGATGGAAATATCAACAAAAATACTTAAAATGATAGAAGTGATAAAAGCAAGGCACAGTATTATAATGGATCAGGATTTATCATGCGCTATCGCAAATAATAAATTAAAAATGTCAGTACAGGCAGAAATGCTTAGAACATACACCAATAAATATAAAGGAAAAGTACAAAATAAGCAATTTATTGATGACCCAAAAAAGTTTTATATAGAATTGGGAAACAAGGTAAAAGGAATTGAAAGACCACCAAAAATGAAGAAATAGATACATTTTAGAGTAGTATTTATGAAGATCCTGTGGAACATAACAAAGATGCTAAATGGATAGAAGAAGTAAAAGAAAGAATAAGAAGCTGAAATGTGCAGGATATGAAACCAAATGAAGCAATAGCCAGAGAGATTGAAAAAAAATTAAGAAAAGCCTCTAACTGGAAAACTGCAGGATTAGATGCAGTACCTAACTTCTGGCTAAAAGTATTGACATCTTTACATGAAGATTTAGCCATGAGTAAGAATTATTTATATGCACACTCTGAACAGACACCAGCCTGGCTAACAGCAGGAAAAACAATGTTCCTACTTAAGAGGAAACCTGCAGACTACCCTAGAAACTATAGACCAATAACTTGCCTTTCGACGACATATAAACTATACACTGGAAATGGTGCTGACAGAGTTTATAGTCATTTAGAAGAAAACTCAATTACGGCAATTAAACAAAAGGGTAATAAAAGAAAGTCATATGGACCAAAGGATCATCTGTTGTTAAATAAAGTCATAGTGGAGAACTGTAAAAAGGGGAAGAATCTAAGTATGGCATGGAAAGATTACAAAAAAAACATTTTATAGTATCCCACATTCATGGATTGAAGAATGCTTAAAATGTATAAGATAAACCCTACACTGATAAACACAGTGACTATGAAACAGTGGCAAACCACTTTGTAGTTAAGCCATGATAAAGGACAAATTATTATTCCAGGGATAAAATTCCAAAGGAGGATATTCCAGGGTGAATCTCTGTCACCGTTGCTCTTTTGCCTTACCCTTAACCCATTAAGCTGTCTGCTTAACAGATTAGGTCATGGCCATAATTTGGCTCTCAGAAAGCACAAACATATAAAGTCTTCTCATATTCTCTTAGTTGATGATATAAAACTGTATAGCTCACCAGATGAGGAATGAAAAGCACAACTACAAGTAGTCAATACTTCTTCAGATGATATAAGAATGTCATTTGGTCTTGATAAATGTGCAAAAGCAACTTTTAAAGCTGGAAAGCTCCAGCACCAAGAAACATCAGTTTGGAACAAGAATGTAATATAAAAGAACTTGAGCAAGAGGAATTATAGAAATATTTGGGAACTGATGAAGGATCAACAATAAAACATGGACAAATGTGAATAAAACTCAGTAAGGAATATTTTAGATGACTTCAATTAATCCTGAAAACAGCATTGACATCTAGGAACAAAGTTCAAGTGATAAATCAATTTGCTCTTCATGTCCTAACTTACAGTTTTGGAGCGACTGACTGGCCCCAAAGGATGTTGTATAGATTAGACAGGAAAACAAGAAGGATGTTCATGCTCATCAAATGATTTAGAAAAAATCAGTGTATACCAAGATTATATATTCCCCATTCCCAAGGAGGTATGGGCCTCCTTGAAATTGATTACATGTATAGATCTGCAATCGTAGGACTGCATCCATATCTACTGGCCTCACAAGACCCAAACACAGTGAAAGTTTAGAAATATGAGGAGAATAAATCTATCATGAATCCCCCACTTAGTCTAGCAGAAGCATATTGGCGTCAAGTGGGAATGGAAATCAAACCAGAAGTAGATAAAAATCAGGCAGCAAATGAATTTGCCAAAACACAAAAGAAAGATGATCAGATGAAAAGGGCAAGAAATTTGGAAAATGCATATATATAGTTGGAAGTATAGAAAACTCCTGGAACACCCTCATGCTGATCATGACTGAAAGCAGGAATGGTTAAGGAAAGGTGACTTTAAAACAAAAGATGAAAGGTTAATATTGGCATCTCAAGATAGTGGACTACATACACATTGGTTTACAATGTCCATTGAACATGTGGGAGAAACAGACAAATTTAGGTTTTGTAAAACAGAATTGGAAACAGTTGCACACACTGTCATTGGTTCTGACATGCTAATGGCAGAAGGACTGTATATTGAATGGCATAGTAATGTGGTAAGACTGTTGCACTGGGGATTGTGCAAACATTATGATATTGAAGCAGATGAAAAGGACTGGAAAAAAGAGCCGCAATGCATCATAGAAAATGATGAATTCTCCATCCAATGGCATCACCCATTACCAACAGTTCAAAAGACAGATGTGAGGAAACCAGATATAATTGTTCATGAAAAGAAGACAAAATTAGCATTAATCATTGAAATTGCAACACCCAGTGACTACAGAGTCTTGTGTACAGAGAGATGCAAAGTCATAAAATAGCAGGATTTACAGGCATAAATGAGAGCGATGTGGAGGAAAGATACCCAGACAGCTCCAACAGTAGCAGGAACAATGGGTCTTATAAAAAGAATATACAATCATATTTAAATATTGATACATGTAACTCCGTATGGATTGTTGAAGGAGTCATTACTGGGCACATTTCTGGTGCTGTGAAGAGCACTTCTGGCTGACATCAAAGATTGAAACAATACTAATTTCATGAATTTTAATCGTATTTTGACTTAGGAATCAGGTCCATTCCTGTCATGGTAGTAGAAACCCCAAAGATTTGGAGAAATTACAACTAGGGATTAACCCATACATCACTAGATGGGTAGCTAACTGGCTCACCGACAGAAAGTGCACTGTCAAAGTTGGGGAGTCCACCTACACCAGTAGATCAATTACCAGTGGGGTACCACAAGGATCTGTGTTGGGCCCTCTACTGTATGGAATCTTTTTTCTGAGGTGCAGGTGAAAGTAGATGGCCTGCAACTTACCAAGTTTCCAGATGACTGCAAACTGGGCACAATCACAGAGTCCCCCAATGATATAAACATTACAGAAGGGGCTGATGCAGAGAAATGATAGGTGCCAAAGTCACAGACTAACACTAAATGGAAAAAAAAGCCTCATTATCCCCTTTGGCTAAGAAGTATCCCCTGCTAATTATGATGTAGATAGCACCCCTCTAAGCACAAACCCAGTGGTGCAAGAATTGGAAGCACAGGTTGTTAGTAATCTAAACTTTGATCACCATGTGTCCATAGTATTAAGGAAATCCTTCTACATTGCACATCTCATAAAAAAAGGCATTGCATTCAAGACTAAGGAAGTTTTAACTCCATTATACTTGACCCTTATCAGATCACTAATTGAATACGATGCTCCTGTCTGTATGCATCTCACCAGACACCTGCAGCAACTAGAGAGACCTCAGAGGTTTCTAACAAAGAGACTCTAGGGCCTCCAAAACGTGACTTACATGAAAAGACTGAAAGTCCTGTCACTGTAGTCTGTATCATACAGGCTGCTAAGAGGTGACTTGTGCTTGGCCTACAGAGCAGTCTCTGATTCTGCCCAAATGGGAAATGCTGCACATCCGCAAATCAAATGGGACAACAGTCACTCACTCCATGGATCTCAAAGTAGACTGTGACATTAACAAAACATGTTGGAGAGACAGATATATGTCCCAGAGATTGCCACTCCTCTGGAAAAGCTTCCACTTCACATGACCCTATTTAAGCGCAAACTTGACAATTTGATGGGTGACCATAAATTCACTGTGGGGTGAAACTTATGTCCCTCATGGACAGGGGTATTCGGTGCTGATCATAGAATTGCTCTGCTAACAATGACCATCTAACTATTGTCAATTGCGTACATTGTTTTTTTTACAAGACTAGGCTTGTAAAGACCCTAGAGCCATTGGACTAGTAAGCTCCTATGAACCTATTAATTTTCAAACATATTTGCCTTAACTTTCTTAAACACTGAGTTTTTTAAGGAACAATAAACCTAATATCATGCAAGCACAAGGAAATGTAATCCACAACTGCTTGCTCATAAAAATCTGTGAAGTCATGGATTCAGACCGAATGAGTCTACTATGTATACTCCCTAACTAATTAGTAAGTAAACTCCCCAGTCTCAAAATGTAACATATAATTAAAGCAAATTACCATCTTGTTTTTAGGCTAGGCCTTGTTTGCTTTCAGGATTTTTAGCTCCATTTTTTATTCTTGTTTTACTCAGTACACTTTTTTATTCTCTTGGCTGCCATGATTCTATAAAGTAAATTTTTGATTCCTTGATCTTCTGAAAATACTGGTTTGATTCCAATGAAATATACATTTCTTGGAATTGTTAGTTTGAAGAGAATCTGACATGTTGTCAAGTCAAGTCATGTCTCCGTCAAAGTACTTTTTGGATGTGTTCCTCTTGGTTCTTTCCTTCAGTATCTCTGGCTAGACGTCATGAGTTTATCTTTTGGGCATGTAGAGGGATTGCTAGTAGAGTCTCTATAGCTCTGTGGCTTTACTGAATTTATCAGTCAATAAGGGAAAAAATGGAACATAATTCAACCTGGGCATGGCTCAGAGCTCATATGAGTTATGTTTTCCAATGTCTCAGATAGCAGTCTCTGTTTCAAGAACTGCAAAGTCTTCTTAGGGGTAGAAAACACATGACTCTTTCCCTGGTACTTGAGAATTAGGTTAGCAAGATATGTGAAAACAGACTGGATTTTGTTCCTAAAGGATCAAATTTTTGCAAATGCTTTTCATTTTTCTTTGGTCCACAGAGGAAAGTTTAGATTAAGACTTGACAACCACATATTAAGAAAAAATAACCTTCTTGTGTTGTGTGCAGGATATGTTTTCTGTTTCCCAGTTTAACATTTTAAAGATGATTTGCCTTATTGGTGTGCTAGGTGTTGAAGTGGTCTTAAGGCCCACAAAAAAAGTTTTAAAGATA
>NC_056735.1:1909790536-1909798036 GCF_019279795.1 Protopterus annectens
AGCGTGCCAGCTCAATGCCCAACCTTCAACGAAGGCATGCCCATTTACGCACGCATGTCTTGACATGCAGACTCCACACAGAGGGCACTCCCAAGCCCAGCTGAGAATCGAACAGAAGGACCTCTTGCTGTGAGGTAACAACACTACCGTCGTACCACCACGGCATTTGTATGGGTGGTGAATTATTAGCAGGAATTTCACTAAAACCAAGCCTAAAATCTAATATAAATGTATGCATGTCCTAAAAAAGTAATGGTTAAAAACATTCTCTATCAAAATAATAAATATAGTGTTACACACATTTATATGAGTATATTTAAAAATGTGTAAGCCCTATGATAGGTCAATGGAAACACATAAAAAGTTCATAGGTTCATAGGCTGGTACTAGGCTATCGACCCTAGGTCCTATACAAGCCTAGCCATAGCAATTCCCTGGATATTTCTTCCCACAATATTTACTTCCCTGGAACCCTGTCTAGCAGGGCAACTGACATGATCCCCAGGGTGAATTTCCTATTTCCCATCCAATCGTCAAAGTTCCTTTTGAAGAGGGCCAAGGAGGTGCTCTGCTTGACATGTATGGGCAGATTATTCCAGAATATGGGGAGTCTCTGAGTCAGGAACCTATCCCTCCAGCATGTTTTGTTCATTGTGATGACAAAGTTTAGATGCCTGGAGTGTGTGGCTCTGAGGGATTGGGATTTCTTTAAGTGGAGCATGTCCAACAGCTCAGGGTTTGACATGGCCTTGTATGTTAAGCAGAGATCACCTCTGAGTAGACAATATGCCACAGAGTATAGCTGGAGTTTTTTTAGACAGTCAGCATAGGGCATCTGCTTTAAGCCTGTGATTCTTTTAGTGAGGCATTTCTGGGGCCTTTCCAGCTGTTGCAGATGTCTTGTGAGATACATACCAAATGAGGCATTGTACTCTATAATGGGTCTAATGAGGGATGAGTACAGTGGGACAATGACCTCCTTTTTCCTGGATGAAAAGCCCTTAGTGATGAGGTGTGCCACATAAAAGGACTTCCTGACTGTTGTGGCAATGTAGTTATCGAAGGTGAGACCTATGTGGCAATTCATGGGTGCATGTTTTTTCCCAAAGGGGATAACTGTACATTTCTTGGCATTAAGCTTAAGCCCATAGCTCTGGAACCAAGCATCTGTTTCTATAAGGCCCTTTTGTAGAATATCCACATCATTTGGGGATTCAATAATGGCTCCCAGTTTGCAGCCATCTGCGAACTTTGTTAGCCAGAGCCCCTTAGTGTTGGCCTGTACTTCAGAGAAGTAGATGCCAAACAAGAGCGGTCCCAAGACTGAACCCTGAGGTACTCCACTTGTCACTTGTCTGGAGCTGGATTTGGAGTCGGCTACTTTTACAGTCTGGGTTCTGTCAGTAAGCCAGTTGGCAACCCATTGAGTGATGTAGGGATTTATGCCCAGCTTAGTAAGTTTACCTATGATTCCAGGGGAATAATGGGGGATGATGTTGAAGGCCTTGGCGAGGTCCACATAGGCTGTGTGGACTGCCTTACCCTCGTCCACAGCCTGATTCAAAGAAGTCAATCAGGTTCAGGAGACAAGATCATCCCTTCACGAACCCAAACTGGGTGGGGTCCAGTGTCTGAAGGTTGCCAATGTCTTTGTTTATAAGTTCCATGATAATGCGTTCCATTCCCTTGCAGATCAGGCTTGTCAAACTGATGGGATGGTAGTTCCCGGGATCCAAGGTGGATACCCTCTTGTGGAGTGGGATAACTGTAGCTGTGCACTACTCAGTGGGCACAAAGCCTGAGGTGAGTTTATACATAAATAAATATACACACAATTAACAAAGGGACTCATCTCATTAAACTCCTTAGTTTTAAAATGCAGGCAATGGAGCACACATCATTGATGCCCGGATATCTAAATGCATCACATCGAAGTTGCCATAAAAGCTCACACCTTTCCAACCATAGTGGGATAGGGCCACCCCTGATGGATCCATTAACCTGCTCTATAACCCTCAAATCGAATGAGTGATCTGGATGGTTAGTTATGTGTTTTGCAAGTGCATTCTCCACTTTTTTATTTTTGTTGGCATAAATGTGTTCATACAGCATGTCTCTAAGTCTTCTATCCATCTTACCAGTATAGAAAAAAGGACATAGTTTACACTTGGCTAAATAAACTATACTTCTGGAATTACAATGGAACCTTCCAGTAGATGAAAAATTGTGATTCCTAACCATAAAGAAACAACCAGTGTTGATAAACCTGCAATAGGGGCAAGCCTCACATTGAAACATGCCCTTTACCCTCAAGTTAGTTGCCTTTTTACTTTCTAATAAAGTCTTTAAAATTTGTCCCCTTTTAAAAATGACTACTTGTTTTATGGGAAGGCTATCCCTCACATTTACATCCACCTTGATTAAATCACAGTTCTGTTCAAAAAGCTTATTTTTCTAATCCATTACTTAAGAATTTATTAATAATTATGTTTCCTATTTGCCTACACAAAATAACTTTTTGACATCTTTGATACTCAGAAAATGTTTGAATTTAAGAAGGGTGACCTATTATATTGGAATCAATTTCTCTCAGCTAATAAAATAAGTTCTCCAGACTATATTATCAGCAGATATAGTTTTCAAAATTACAATTGGCTTGGACATCCATACTTGTAAGGATTTTATACATACTAAGTTTGTACCCTCATTAGAGGCATACAATAAGAGTAACTTAAAAATTCTGGATTTTATCTCAACAATTATTAATAGCTCACCCAAGAACACTTCATACATATCTGTTATTTATAAAATTCTCAGAAATGATTTTAGCAAAACCGATGTTTCTGTTTGGAATTAATCAAGTGACATTAATAAACAAGTGTTAACAGCAAAAGATAAAACACACACACACACACACATACACACACACACACACACACACACACACACACACACACACACACACACACACACACACACACACACATACACACACTGTCAGCCATAGTAAAATACTCCCATTCTGTCTAGAGCATGCCTACTTTGAGAAGAATGGATAACATATTCATAAATAGCATCTATATCACGTTATCGAAATCTTACTACATCGAATCACTAAAGGTCAACCTCTAGTGATCGATGTAGTAAAACATCAAATAATGTTTAAAAAAATAAATAAAAAAATAAAAACTAACTAGTGTAGCCAGGGGAGCAAGCCCCCCTGCACCCCACTCCGAGACCACAGGAGATTACTGTTTACCTCCACTCTGAGACCACGGGAGATTACTGTTTACCTGCATGATGTTCTATGCTTTTCATGTTGTGGTGCCGACAATATTAGCTTCGATATTGTCGGCTTTTGACATTGTGAAGTAGACCCCATAAATAGTGGTGATAGCTTATTTCCATACATCTAACCCCAACACACACACACACACACACACACACACACACACACACACACACACACACACACACACACACACACACACACACACAATGGTACTGCCTATGCCAAGCCAGAAAAGTTTCTTTTTAACTATTATTAAATGACAGAAGTGGTCAGTCAGTTTCACCTATCAACTGCCTTCATGACCAATTTTATTCATTTTATTGACAGTGTACATACATCTCAGATGTCTAAGTGTGATGAAATTAAAAAAAACTGTCCACAATGATATATTTTTATCTTGCTTTACACAGACACACACTATCCCCCGCCAACCCAGGTCAATGTCTCTGTCTTTGGTCAAATAACAGCAGGAGCCAACCACTTTCAATAGACTGCCTTAATACCCACAAATTTAACCATTTTATTGACTGGGTATACCTCACTTGTCACATTGTATTCATATAAAAAATAATGGCCATGATAATTGCATATTAGCCCTGCTGCACCAGATTAATAACTAACTAACTAACTGCCAGATGACAGCACAAGTCCCTTATTTTCATCTACAGATTGCCTCCATATATATGAGTTATGGCCACTTTATTAAATACACCTCAGATGGATGATTGTGTTTAAATAAAAATGGTCACAGTAACTTGTTTTACAGAAATGCATGGTAGGCCTGCCAAATCAGGCCAATAACTGTGTAACTAGGGTCAAACTACAGTTTAAGTACCCTCTAATTTTAGTTACTTTATCAAGTGAGTACAACTCATATGTCTGTTTGGGAAAAAAATAATGCCTGCAGTAATGTAATTTGACTTATTTTATACAAATAGACAAATCCAAGAGCAGAGCTGCTGGCAGTCGAGGTATGAATTCACGCTGTACATAAAAACAAGCACAATCCAAACAAAGCGTGATATTTCAATGGCAATGAAATGAAAGTAAAGTCCTCCAATAAAATCAGTTGCTCCAAAGAAATAGATTCAGTTCTTGAAAACAAACTAGAAATTTATTAAACAGTAAGCTTTCCAAAGCTTCTTCAGACTCTTAATACAAAGACAAACAACTAAAAAATACTTTTAAAACTAGCCAATACTTGTCATTGGTCAAATCAGTGCACATGTTCTATTAGCTTAAAGAAACAGAAACTAATGTGAATGTAAAACACAGCCATGGATTTCTCATCCTCATAGAATAACATCGACATAGTTATATGTTAATAAACCATGTTGTTCGAGCATGAAAATCGAGGACATCATTGTCCGATGTTAAAATAAGATAAACATTACTGTAAACCTCTTTTCTAATCCTTCTTCACATTGATTAAGCCCTAAGCACTTTCAGTATATTGTCATGTCATGTAGTTTACACAGACACAATAGCGTAAGCATCGCACTATCATGAAAATCTGTGAATAGAGAACTACACGAGTATCAAGTCTCTTCAAATACTTAGTCTTTTTTAAAATGCGAGTACAGATTGTTTTATCTGCACAGTGAGTTTGAATTTTAGATTAGTAAAAATTAAAAGCGTAGAGCAATTTTTAAGTATTGTCCTCGATTTTCATGCTCGAACAACATGGTTTATTAACATATAACTATGTCGATGTTATTCTATGAGGATGAGAAATCCATGGCTGTGTTTTACATTCACATTAGTTTCTGTTTCTTTAAGCTAATAGAACATGTGCACTGATTTGACCAATGACAAGTATTGGCTAGTTTTAAAAGTATTTTTTAGTTGTTTGTCTTTGTATTAAGAGTCTGAAGAAGCCTTTAAAGCTGCCACTCGTTTTAATAAATTTCTAGTTTGTTTTCAAGAACTGAATCTATTTCTTTGGAGCAACTGATTTTATTGGAGGACTTTACTTTCATTTCATTGCCATTGAAATATCACGCTTTGTTTGGATTGTGCTTATTTTATACAAACACTCACCCTGCCAAACTAAGTCAATAACTTTATAACTGTGGTCAAACAAGAGCGAGTGCAATCACTTTCTATAGACTACTTTAATATCCACAAGTTTTGCTTACTTTATTAACCATGCACACCTAAAATGACTAATGGTATTTACATTAAATAATAGTAAAGTAATATATTTTAACTTATTTTACATAAACACAGAATAGTACTAAAAGCTAAATCAATGATTATTTTTTTATAATTATTGAGTACCCATCAGCAGCATATATTTTCTATGTACATCACTAAGTTTTGATTGTAACGAACAATGAAACTTATTATGATCACAGTAAAATATTTCTGCTGGCAGCTTTGAGCCATAGAATATAAAACTGTGCATAATCTGCTATTAGTTAGAAGCTCTGATACAATCAACAGCCATCTCTCAGATATTAAGTGGAATTTCCTCAAACACCTACCGCTAGATGATGCCGTTCAGGAATTCAGTTCCATATTCCTTAATGTTTTCAACTTCCTTGTCCCTTTGTATACAGTAAGAGTAAAAACCTATTGTATCTCCTTGGCTTACACTCTCCACCCACTCCCTAATGCAAAAAAGAGACAAAGCCTGGAAGATCTAGTCCAAAACAAAACACCCTTCCCACCTCCAACACTATAAAGAACTTTGCTACCTAAGAATGCATCTACAATGACAAGAAGAACTTCTGTAATAACCCTGCAACCCTAAACTCCACCAATCCAAAGAAATCCTGGCATATCATTAACCAAATTCTTCATCCTGGAAACCAGTCATCCCCACAAGGGGTCTATATTAAATTATCGAAAGCCGACAATGTCGAATCTGATTATTGTCGACACGAGAATAGCGAAACTGCAAAACATTGAACTAGTAAACAGAAATCTCTGTAAGGGGAGATTTCTGTTTACTTCAATGTAGTGCAGTCTCAGACTTGGTATATTTAAGTAGCGGGGGATGTGGAGGGTCCAGTTTTTTTTTTAATTTTTTTTTTTCTGAGCATTCGATGTTTTAACAGTTCAATCACTAAAGGTGGACCTTCAGTGATTCAAACTGTTAAATATTTGATTTTATAATATAGACCCCCCATAACCATATCCCAACAACACACCATTCAAAACAGCCACTAATGTCAACTCTTATTTCACAGATACTATCAGCAAATTGTCAGTTCAAAAGAACTCTAACCCATTTTCTTATATCCCCCCTACCTCTTCCACCTTCTCTGACTCCTCCCCGGCCTTCTCACTAAAAACAGATTCCACCAACCACATTAGATCCTTGCTACAACACCTTAAACTTTGCTCCCCCTCTTTTGATAAGTTACCACCTCTCTTTCTCTAGAAAGCTGATATATATATATATATACACACACACACACACACACACACACACACACACACACACACACACACACACACACACACACACACATATATATATATATATATATATATATATATATATAGTTCCCTATCAGAAGCCTGAAACACTATAAACCTGAAAATCAAAATCCTGAAAACTATAGACTGAAAGACCAAAATCCTGAAACTCAAAATCCTGAAAACACAAAATGGACATACTGACATCATTGTGGCTTTGCTATTGTTAGCCCTGTGGTGTTGGGTCATGTTAGGTTCAGGTAAGTGTGCCGTTGGTTTTATGTTAGGGTTAGGGGCGGTTTAAGTGAGTTAGGGTTAGGGCGCAGGTTAGGCATGTATGCAATAGTGAAAAATATTGGGGTTGGGGCGGTTTAAGTGAGTTAGGGTTGAGGGAGGTCAGGTGAGCGTCTTGATAGTGACGGACCTTAGGGTTAGGGCTAGGGTCAGGGTCAGTTGGTAGATATTAGTGTCTTTATAGTGACATATTAGCATTATTTGTGTTTTCAGGATTTTGTGTTTCAGGATTTTGGTCTTTCAGGATTTTGGTCTTTCAGTCTATAGTTTCAGGCTTCTGATAGGGAACCATATATATATACATATATATATATATATATATATATATATATATATATATATATATATATATATATATATAGATATACATGTATATATTTGGATTTTTTGAGGTATGGAAAAGTATTTCAGCAAAATTGCATAAAATCCTGCTATCTTTTAAATATTCAGACTTCTTGTTTTAGTTGTGGAAATAAAAACAAAAAGCT
>NC_056735.1:1909808036-1909811292 GCF_019279795.1 Protopterus annectens
CTTCAAAATGATGCATCATTTGTGTGATTACCATGCTCCCTCGCAAAGATATGGGCATAATAATGAGAAGTATTGTAAATGTATAATTTTCATAATTGTACAAGACTAAACAAACTGTGATATCTGTAAGTGTGTACAGTGCACAGACACAGTTCTTTTACCATGATGTAAGGAGTAACACTGTCTTCAAAATGATGCATTACTTCACACAATGTGGTGCTCCCTTGCAAAGTTATTTACCAAAATATGAAAAAAATCATAATTTCCATAACCTAAGTCAGAAACAAACTTTGATATCTGCCTATGAGTACAACATACAGGTACCATTCTTTTACCATGTTAGAACTATAAATAATCTTTTCAAAATGAGGTATTACTTAGCACATTCAGATGCTCCCTTGCAAGTTATTTACCAAAATATGAAAAAAAAAAAAATCATAATTTCCATAACCTAAGTCCAAACAAACTTTGATATCTGCACATGTGTCAAACATACAGGCACAATTATTTTACCATGTTAGAACCAGCAATACTCTCTTCAAAATGAGGTATTAGCACATTCAGATGCTCCCTTGCAAAGTTATTTACCAAAATATGAAAAAATCATAATTTCCATAAGCATAAGTCTCAGACAAACTTTGATATCTGCACATGTGTCAAAACATACTGGCACAATTATTTTACCATTAGAACCATTTCCATAAGCATAAGTCTCAGACAAACTTTGATATCTGCACATGTGTCAAACATACTAGCACAATTATTTCACCATATTAGAACCAGCAATACTGTCTTCAAAATGAGATATTACTTGGCACATTCAGATGCTCCCTTGCAAAGTTATTTACCAAAATATGAAAAAATCATAATTTCATAACCTAAGTCAGAAACAAACTTTGATATCTGCCTATGAGTGCAACATACAGGTACCATTCTTTTACCATGTTAGAACTATAAATAATCTTTTCAAAATGAGGTATTACTTAGCATTCAGATGCTCCCTTGCAAAGTTATTTACCAAAATATGAAAAATCATAATTTCCATAAGCATAAGTCTCAGACAAACTTTGATATCTGCACATGTGTCAAACATACTGTCACAATTCTTTTTACCATATTAGAACCAGCAATACTGTCTTCAAAATGTGATATTACTTGGCACATTCAGATGCTCCCTTGCAAAGTTATTTACCAAAATAAGAAAAAATCATAATTTCCATAACCTAAGTCCAAAACAAACTTTGATATCTGCACATGTGTCAAACATACAGGTACCATTCTTTTACCATGTTAGAACCAGCAATACTGTCTTCAAAATGAGGTATTACTTAGCTCATTCAGATCCTCCCTTGCAAGTTATTTACCAAAATATGAAAAAAAAAAAAATCATAATTTCCATAAGCATAAGTCTCAGACAAACTTTGATATCTGCACATGTGTCAAACATACTGTCACAATTCTTTTTACCATATTAGAACCAGCAATACTGTCTTCAAAATTAGATATTACTTGGCACATTCAGATGCTCCCTTGCAAAGTTATTTTACCAAAATATGAAAAAAATCATAATTTCCATAACCTAAGTCCAAAACAAACTTTGATATCTGCACATGTGTCAAGCATACAGGTACCATTCTTTTACCATGTTAGAACCAGCAATACTGTCTTCAAAATGAGGTAAGGTATTACTTAGCACATTCAGATGCTCCCTTGCAAAGTTATTTACCAAAATATGAAAAAAATCATAATTTCCATAAGCATAAGTCTCAGACAAACTTTGATATCTGCACATGTGTCAAACATACTGTCACAATTCTTTTACCATATTAGAACCAGCAATACTGTCTTCAAAATGAGATATTACTTGGCACATTCAGATGCTCCCTTGCAAAGTTATTTACCAAAATATGAAAAAAAAATCATAATTTCCATAACAGTTATTTGCCAAGCTCAGAGAAATTAATTTTACACAACACATTTCATAATACTGTTTTACTTACTATACTGGTCTGACTTGGTCATGGGTGTTTTCCATTCTTCTCACAATCATGCATGGCTCTCCTCATGCCATTGTGGAGGTTGGTCAAGAAGAACGCAATGCCCTCCTCAGTTAGGTGAATGCCATCCCTTCTGAACCAGTGAACATCTTCCCTTCCAGTGACTCTCAGAACAGCAGAAGACAGTCTTACCTTATCTGAAAAAAAGCATGGGTGGACACTGACAAGGGTGCACAGCCAGGGCACATGTAAAGAGAAAAAGCAGGGTAAGGACCGCCGCTCCACTAATATGCCAAGGACAGGCATGGGGCTCCAGATGTTGGTTATCTGTAGTGTCCCATAGCTGTGCCGGCTGCCCACTCAGACTGCTGATACCACTATGGTCTCATGACCTCCTTCAGTGTCAGCAGTCTGCCTTACCTCTGCCTTTTCTCTTTACATGTGCCCATTCAGCAATGGACCTAAGGGATGAGGGACTGAAGTAACTCACTAATTGCTGTCCTGACCTTCATACATTTACTACTCTCACCTACATACGCTGACTATACCTGAAGGCAGGGAGACTGAGGGGAGAACTACATCAAGGCAACATGTCAAAAGACCAAGACTGACCCGGGCTGTGTCTTTTTGCATGTTTTTGCATTACATCACAGTGGCACACCCAAGCCCATGCTTACCGAGGGGACAGCAGCACTACGGGACTGTGCTGTAGAGTCTCCAGGTTCCCAACTGCGATCCCGGTGGTTCACAAGATCCATGCTGGTTGGTATGCCCCCTGTGATGCACCCAGCAACACAATATTTGGCGATGGGACAGCATAAGGTTTTGGCTGCTCTTTCCAGTGACTCCCAGAACAGCAGGAGACAGTCTTACCTTATCTGAAATAAAGCATGGGTGGACACTGATAAGGGTGCACATTAAGGGCACATGTAAAGAGAAAAAGCAGGGTAAGGACCGCCGCTCCACTAATATGCCAAGGACAGGCATGGGCTCCAGATGTTGGTTATCTGTAGTGTCCCATAGCTGTGCCGGCTGCCCACTCTGACTGCTGATACCACTATGGTCTCATGACCTCCTTCAGTGTCACACAAAGCAGTCTGCCTTACCTCTGCCTTTTCTCTTTACATGTGCCCATTCAGCAATGGACCCTACTTAAGTGATGAGGGACTGAAGTAACTCACTAATTGCTGTCCTGACCTTCATACATTTACTACTCTCACCTACATACGCTGACTACACCTGGAAGGCAGGGAGACTGA